>NW_005842525.1:261204-267151 GCF_000455745.1 Alligator sinensis
GACAAGAAATGCAAAACCTGCCAACACATCTCCACCACCCCCACTATTACTACACCCCACAACAGAGCCATCAGCATTCCTGGATCTTACAGCTGCACCTCCAGAAATGTGATATATCTCATCCAATGCACCAAATGCCCTGATGGACAATACGTAGGAGAGACCAAACAACAACTGCGCACCAGAATGAACGCACACCGGAAATCTATCAAAGACAGAAATACCCAATTACCGGTGGGGGCACATTTCTCACAAGAAAACCACTCTCTCTCCAATCTCTCAGTCCTGATCCTCAAAAGGAACTTGCAAAACACTTCCCAGAGACGAGCCTATGAACTCCACTTCATCAACCTCCTGGATACTAAAAATCATGGATTAAATATAGACATTGGATTTATGACACATTATAACCTACCTGACATCTGACTCCCCAAGTATCTCTCCACTATTCATCCCCGTTCTCTCTCTTCCCACCCCCGACCTACCCAGCCTGTCTCTCACCCATTGACTCCTCAGTCTACATTTTCACTGACTGCCTGTCTTGTATGCATACCAGCCCAGCCCCTGGCTTCTTCACTTTTCATTCCATCCAGGAAGAGCACACACCAACTGCTGAAACTTCCTTAGCCTGATAAAGGGTTTTTGAACCTTAAAGCTTGCTTAATAATTTAATAACTTAATAACTATTTTCCAACTATTTGGGTTGGTCTAATAAAAGATATCAGATTCAACCAAGGAACCTTGTTCCCTGCTTAATACATTCACCCCAATTTTGGAAGGAAAAGCTGTGTGTTACATACAAGAAAATATGTTAAGACTCTGGAAGAAAAGCCAACTTCAGCTGGCCAACAATGCTCGCATCCAAAGCTGTTCTGAAATGTTTTGTTATGTGCCTGTGTCTAGGCATATGGACGTCGATGACTCTCCATAGAGGTATGCGTGTCTGAGTAGGGGCAATACTGAAGTCCTCTTGGTCTTGCCTCTGGGATTTTGTTTTAGGGTTTATTTTGGTTGTTTTTGTTTTGTTTTGTTTTGTTTTGTTTTTCCGCATGGAGGTAGCTACACTTTTATTCTCCTTCTAAAATCTTACGTAATCAGCTGAAAGTCAGGAAAAGTTGACTCAGGTAATGAAACAGTTCAAGAGAAATTACTTCTTTTAAGCGTAACATGTCATCACCTTTTTATACCTTTTATACGATACATCCTTACACTGGGAAAGTCTTTTGGACAACAGTACTTAGAGCTCTTTTGAGGAAATGTTTGGGGGGTTTTTTGTCCTGAATCCAGTGTTGTCAGGTTTAGTCATTCCTGTAAAATGCCATTTTCTCCCCTACTCTGCTGTGTCATTTTCATTGTACACTCCAGCATCAGTAAATCTCATCAGTTCCTTTTCAGTTTGTCTCAGAAATCTGTTTTTCTCCTGGATCACTTATTTTTGAAGCTACCAAGTCACAAAAGTTACTATAATAGAAACTGAAAACAAGGAGAGAGCTTCTAGATGTGTTTATTTTATAAACTTCTAGTATGAAATGTAAATGTGTAATGCCAATGTAAGCATTGGTGGGAGCAATTAGTAATTTTACAAAAAATAAATTAATTAGAGACAAAACAAGAACGATCCTTTCACTGAGCTTTGTATCTCTGTCTCTGAATAGGTTTAAATCAAGCTTTTTATTACAAAGGTTTTCAAGCAATAAATTACGATCGTGAGATAGCATTGCTTCAGTGTCCTCCATTTCAGCAAGATTGAAAGACACTCATGAGAAAAGGAAAACTCTTGGGCCTTTATTCTGCTTTCACTTTTAAAAGTTTGTACTGTTGTAACTACACTGGCTGTAGGAGCCTGGCAAAGCTGCTATTAATTTATACCATGCCGTTGACAGAAGACTGTGGCCCAATAATGTTCTATTTACAGGTGGTCCAACTGAATTTCCAGTAATGTCACTTGAGCCTTTCTATGGCATTTAGTAGAAGTTAGACTGAAGTTGCAAATCCTTTCTAATGGTTCAGGTGGAGTGATGGGTCTTGCTGCCCTCAAGAGCTGACAGACTTTGGCTTTTAACTGTTTGGGTACCTAGCAGCCTGGACAGATGACACATTTATACCAGTACATCTCATACTGGAATCTGCAGTAGACAGCTATGCAGCTATCCCTAGTTATTTGTTATAGCACCTTGCCACTAGCTGGCAGGAGAGCAAGTATTATTCTGTTTGCCTTAAACAACTACCCTTGAATAAGCTGTAAACAGACATCACCAGTTACAGTGGTATAACCTACACAAGTGCAGTATTACTCTTGACTCATTGATGAGCAGTTCTACAATGTATGGGTGAAGTTGACCCAGCATAGGGGTTTGATGTCTGTTGTCTTTGTTTTTACATCACTGTGAGGGATGATTCTATTGGCATAAATGTTTAATCTGTTCAGGTCCTAAACATACATTTCTCTATTTTCAGGTGCTTGTGTTCCTCTTGAGAACAGCCGTGAATTTTCTAGGCTTTTAAGGTTTGCATTTATTTTACTAAATATGAAATTCTTGTAAGGCTTTTACTCTGAGATTATATCTGCTCTATACTGTTACTCTCAGTTCTGTTTTCATGAGGGCTGCTCTAACTTTCATTAGATGGAGTTCACAGTGCTACCACCTGGGCATGCCACCAGGGTAGTCTGGGCATGCTTTCTGTGGCCCCTTGTTTAAGGAGGAAAACATAAGAGCTGGCTTCATAGGTCTATTGGCAACTTCTCCAGGGGAGATGAAGAAACCTCCAGCAAAAGACTTGTGCGTGGTTTCTGCTCTCTTTGCAATCCCTGAAAAACTCAAAAAGAATAAAATAGAGCAGAAAATATGACCCAAAATACTGATCATGGCTTCTTGATTTCTTTGAAATATTATGTTCAGTCTTCATGCCGTAAAGGTCAGGCACTCGAGGAGGGCCTCTGTTCTCTGAAGTTTTGCATACCTACCACGCACATCTGCAAACATCGAAATGGATCCAAAGGAACTCCAAACAGTCCCTTGGAAGAGAGAGCATGATAAAATACAGACCCTGCCCCTTTCAACTCTTTCTAGAATTTTTTTAAGACCCATTTCTTTGCTTTTATCCACACCCCACAATGGAGGAGATGGGTACTTCATCAAACTAAATTTGCTACATCATATTTCCATAGCAACAGACTTTTTGTTATGTCACAAACACAGGACTTGTGATTTCACAGAGGGACAAAGCTGAAGGGAAAGCTGGCCTGAAAGAGAAAAGGCTCTTATCAAAAGTAAAAAATTACAGCAAAATGAATATGGCCAAGGAAATTGCTGCTTCTACAAATGTTCTTTTCCTTCCATACTGTGCTTCAGTATGAAAGTCCCTCTTTAAAATACTCAGTATTCAGGGGAATGGAGAATTTATGTAAAAAATGTCTCTCTCATTCTAACATATTTTTTCTGGCAACTCTGAATGGCAGGACTGAATAGCAGAGAATAAAAAAAATGTGTGAGTATTTAGCAGAAATAAATGGATGTAATAATAGTCAGAAACACAGTAATGCTAGGGCCCTCATCACATTGAAGGAACTAAGGTTCACTCACTCAGTAAATCTATCTATGAAAAGAACACCTTCTATATCAGCATTGTGAAAAAGGATCAACCTGCCCTTTCAGACAGGGGAAAGCTTTTCCTCAGGACTTCCCAAACCAGCAGCCTTATTTGGTCTCCCTCTCCTGAGAGGAGCCCCTGCAGCCAGCCCTAGCATGGCTTCATGAGTGACAAGCCTCTAGCTTTGAAACCATGGCTCTTCTCAGTCCCTGGTTTCTCCTGTGATCCATAGCAACCCCCATCTCTAGGACCTCCTCCTTTTAGGTCAGCTCCTGGGAAGGAGAGAGGATGCTTTCTTCTTTACAGTAAAGCCTGCCCACAAAGAGTTCCCTAGGCTAAGTACAGACAGTCAAAAAGCCTGAGGCTGAATTGATTCAGTCTTCGTAGGTTAGTATAAGCTGCATAGTTTAAACCAAAAAGCAAGTGAACAGGCATTCACTTTTGATTCCAGAAATGAAGCCACATACCTGCAGAGGCCCAAGCCAGGAGCCAGGGGGTACTAGAGCACACCTCCCTGCTTGGTTGGAGCAGACAGGTTTGGCCAGGGCTACCCCACCCACTCGGTGACAAAGGATTTGCAGAGAAGGTGTAAAGCACCCTGGGATGCTGGAGGACTACAATTCAACTTGAATCTGGAGGGGATCTGGAACAAAAGTTCAATAAATGGATTTAACATAGATCAGTTAAGCCTGATACTGCATCCAACCAATTTACGTGATCAGAAACTGGTTTAAACCTGGAACAGAACAGAAGTTCAATGCACATAAACTGCTTTCAAACTGGCCAAAATGGTTTAAGATAAACCTGGTTGGATGTAGTATCAGACTTGACTGATTTAGGTCAAACCAGTTTATGGAACTTCTGTCCCAGACCCCTTCCTGGTTCAAGTTAACTCACAGTCCCCCAGCATCCCAGGGTTCTTTGCAGCCCTGGGCTATGTTGTCTGCTCCAGTGGAGCAGGGAGTACCTCTATGGAGGAGGGAGCAGGGAGTGCCTCTGCTCCTTAGCCTGATTCCTGCCTGTGTCCATCAACCCATAGGGATGGGGGGGACAGACCTCCACATCCCCTTAGCCAGGGTCTACACAGCACATGTGGGGAGGGATAGCCCCTGTGGTGGGGGTTTTCAACCCTCAGCAGCCCCCGCACCCCCCTTCCCTTCCCAGCTACTGTTTTGCTTCAGTGTCTGCCACAGGAGGAAGGGAAAAGGAGTCCTCTGGGCTGGATGCCTGCTCATGCAGCCTAGCATGGAGATATCAGGGAGCCCCTGCCTTGGGTGAGGGTCTTCCCCCCCAGCCCAGGGTCCCCCAACCCTGAAGAGCCCCAGGAAACTGAGGGGAATTCTTCCCCTCCCCAACCCCAGAGCTGTTTGCCTTAGCCCCTGCAAGTCTCAGGCAGCCTTGGAGAGCAGAGGGAAATTCTCCTGCTCCTCCAAGCCTGTTTTGCCTCAGCTACTGTGAGTCTGAGGCAAAACTAGTGCCAGGGGAGCAAAAGAGTATCTCTGCATGGACAGGCATGTGGACAAAAGGACTATTCCTCCCTCTATCCTGTGGCAGCAGCTGTAGGAAGCAGCAGCTGGGAAGGGAGAGGGGGTGAATTCCCCTCAGCTCCCCAGGGCTGCCTGGGCTGTGTGATTTCTGTTCCTAGCCCCAGAGTGCTCTCCATTGGAACGGCAGGTTAGAGTCCAGCTCACTTAGCTTCCTTTGTCACAATCAGTTGTATACAAATTATTTAAAATGTATCCAAAGCACTTAAAAACATTTTTTAAAGTTGCTATATTGAAGAAATTGAGAACATGTTAACTAGAATAGGTGACTTTTGAGTTTAGTATTGTTTAAAATAAGTTTAGAGGCAACTAAAAGGAATTTTCCACCATATCTAAACTAAATGAGAGGACAAAAGGGAGGACTGTCCAGAGTACAAACGATGACCCGTAAGATTAAAAAGAAGTCTCTTTGTTGCAATTTTATCATCACTTGTAAGTGACAAAGTGCCAAAAGACAGGTTTCTGGCAGCAGCAATACATTTTCTTCAGGGCAGTAAAATCATCAACAAGGTGTCTGTATATGTGTAGCACTGCTTGAATATGAAAGCAATTTTCTAAAGCCCTGTGATTTAATTCTATTGTTTTCGTCAAGAACGAATATTCTGGATCACAATTTTCAGTGACTGATAGTAATGGACATGGCTTGAAAAATGGATGAGCAAGCTCCCCAAGTGATTGCTGGACAAGGCTCCAATACCATTGACAGCAATATTTGCATTTATCTAAAAAGAGATTAAATGCTAACAGGGTTCCAGTACATTTGTCTGCCTGGCATCTGTGCATGGTTTCCATTAAATTCAAGGAAGGGAAAG
>NW_005842525.1:267189-281455 GCF_000455745.1 Alligator sinensis
GGAAAAAAAGGCATATTGCATGCAGTATACTACTATAATGTCCCATTTTCTAAATACTCTCACTGTAGAGAACTATCAACTAGAGAGAGAGAAGTACATGTAAACATGAGAGCTGCTCTATCAGATTTTTTTAGATCATGTGGATTTCTGTGTGATCTGCCACTAATCTACTAACATAGCTCCAAAAATCAAATGATATATTTGTTATCTATTCTTAATGTCTGCTAACAAACTCCTCAGATATGTGGGAGCAGATTTTTCCTGCAGCAAGACCAGGCCTTCTAGCATTTGATAGCGATGTACCGTGCAGGCAGCTTTAATTATTCCATTCCATCTATCATGGACTAGATCCTTCATTAAGCTCATATTCATTATCCCCACTGGCTTTAAGGAAGACCTGCACGTATGGGATCATGCCGCACATAGCAGCTTGGAGGAGTTCTATTTTTAATCAAGTGGTAATAGTTGATTTTTTTTTTAACCCCAAATTTCACAAAGAAAATTACTGTTGTTGTTCCAGATAGTGAAAGCTAGCAAATAGAAATGGCTTAAAGGCAGCTTAGAGTCTATGAGTTTCATCTTGTGGTCTTGGAAGTCAATAAGAAAAGACTTATTAATTAAACTAGAAACATAACTGGATCATGCAGGTGTCTGGCTGTGTGGGAGGATTTGACATTTTGGTCTTGATTTACTAAAGTGTATAAGCATGTGCTTATCTTTAAGTATGTGAGTAGTCTCATTTAAGTCCAAGTGTTTTCTTTGATTTTGGGCAGAGGAAGAAATCAAAGCAGTGGGAGACAGCCCTGGGCCAAATTTATGCTGAAGTCAATTGGACTACTTGGTTGCTAGATACTTAGACCCAGATCCTCTCATTTCAGTGGGAGCTCAGCATCTAAATGCCTTTGAGGATCTCAGGATTAGTTAACAACTCTGCTGAACAGGAACTTTCTGATAACTGATTGAAGTTTAAAATAAAATTTTAAACAATTAATATTAGGCTGTCTGAGCTGCTATTATGATTAAATCTAAATCTGTTGTAAATCCTGATTTTGACAGCCTTTTTGGATTAAAAGCAGTTAGGTGAGTGCATATTTTTAATTACTTTTTTCTGGTAACGCAACATTTAAGTTGCTAGAACAAGTCTAGAAAATACTCTTGGAAATAAATGTTAATATTAATCAACAATTTTAAAAAATCCTATGTCTAATTATATATGAGTGTTTCTTATCTCTGTTATATAGCAGGAACACTGCTCTTCTGGAGACTCATATTTCCATTCACTGAGAAACTTCATGAAGATTGCATCTGAGGCTAAAGCTGCCTTTGTTTATGCACATGCTCGTCTCAGCTGTAGAACTCCATGGAAGTTGCCAACACGGGAAGCATAACTGATGGATGATGAGGACGCGAGCCCCAGGTACCAGAGGTGTATCTCAGAGAGGGAGAGGGTGGAGGGTACAGTGGTGCAGTTGCATTCCACCTTCTTTGATTCCTGCTTCACCCAAAGTTTAAAACTAACTGTGTAGGAGAGGCAGCAGCATTTCTATTCCAGCAGTGCTGAAGGAGTCGATTGATTTCATGGCTCATTATAAACTACCTGATTCCTGCTAATCTCTCTTCAGTCCCCAGACATTATCAGTCCTCTTTTCTACTGTTTAAATTATCCTTTCTTCTGCAGTTTTGCTGTCTGTTAGCCATTCCTAGTGGTGTTTGCTTTCTAGTTCACAATGCCGCAGACTATTTTTGCTCTAGCTAAAGCACTTAGTTCAGGTATAGAAACGACTGACAGTGGAATATCAGAGAGACTGTCAAGATGCTCAAAAAGACTAGGTTTTGTTTTACTATCATTTAACTATAATTACCACAGGATCAATCAAACAATATCTTTGACTATTTTGACTACTTTTGCTTCCCCACAACTTCTACTGCTGCCTGGAGGGCTACCTGTGACTATGCTCCACATTCCTGCCCACCCCCCGCCCCACCTACAGCTGAGGAGGACAGTGCTGCTGGCATCAGTGCTTTCCTTGGTGTGTGTGAGGCCTGTACCCACCTAGCTGTGGGGGCACAGGCTGCACAATAATGTTTGGCACTGTCTCCCACCTCCTTGTATGCTGTGGGGGTGGAACCCAGGGCCAGGGGAGTGCAGGTGGGATGGGGGAACAGCAGGGCATGGTAGGTAGCACCCAGCTAGGGGTCCCCTCAGAGAGGAGCTGATATTGCTGCTGGCTGGCAGTGTCGTGGTCAGCTGTGCCTCATGGCAGGGGCTGGGGCTGTGGAGTTGGCACAGCAGGCATTGGTCCAGGCTCCCAAAGCTGCTGGTGGTGGCTGCAGCTGGGGAGCAAAGTGGGACCGGCTGCTGGATGCCCGAGGGGCCCTCCCCTGGTGATGTGGGGCACGTGCTTGGGCAGGCTGTCCATGCTGCTATAGACAGTACAGCTGTGGCCTGGGTCCCAGGGCATGAGGATGTCCATCATTTGCCACATAAAAGTCATGGACTTACAGACACTTCCCAAATGAGGATTGTGGTTGGTGATGGAAACTCACTGTGCCCACAAGGCCTTGACCTTTAGGCAGCACTGCTGGGCCAACTGGTCATGCCTGTGCTCCTGCATCCAGACTGATAGCCCTTCATTGACATAGGTGTTGGAGTGCCCACCCTGCTCAAACTCACGCTGCACCTCCACCTCACCCCACAGTGCCACAAGGTCACCAGTCTTCTCCATGGACCAGCTGGGGCCCTGGGTGGTGGACACGGGCATGGGCATGGCTGTGGATGAGGAGGACACCATTGTGGATCCCGTGCTGGCTCTCTGGGCCTCTGTGCAGCTGTCCCTGTGCTGCCTGCAGCACCCAGCACAGGGGCCTGGTGTGAGACTGGCAGCCAAGCGGCAGAGGCAATGTCTCACAGCAGCCTGGAGCAGCTTGCAAGCCTGAATGGTACATGCCTGGCAGCCATGTAGCAGTTCAGTGCCAGGCAGCAGCACCAGAGTACAGACAGGCTAGGGCAGCTGGCCTGCAGCCTGACCAAGGGAACACAGGGACCTGGAGTCATCTTAGGCTCCCTGATGGTATGCCCCAGGGCTCTGAGTGCCTGCAGGCTTTTAAAGGCCTGAGGCTAAATGCAGTCTTTTAAAGCCTGAAGTAGGGGCTACCATAGAGGCAGCCCAGCCCTAGGGCAGGAGAGACTCCCAGCCTGGAGCCCTGGGGCTAGGCTAGCCCCCTAGTGGCATGGCTGAGCTGGGAGCAAACTTGTTCCTAGGTCACGTCTACACATGCATAACTATGCAGTAACTAATGACACATATATTTGCTATCTGCATTTGCAGGTAGCAGATTTACTCACAATTAAGCATTTTTACTGTGCAGTAAGCATGTGCATGTGTAGACATATGCACTTACTACACAGTAAACTATACTACTGTGCAGTTAAGTGCTGTGTGTAGACACACCCACTGTGCACAAAGTAAATGTAACACTTCAGTGAAAAAAATGAATGGAAAAAAATTCATTGTCAATGGGGAAAAAACTACATTTTCCCTCTAATTCCTTTTGGTTGCAGTAATGTCTGCTGCTGCTGCTTGCAACCACTGCAGTTTAAAGAAATTTTCTATTTGATATTGTTTCAGTAAGCATGAAAATGACTAATACTAACCCCAGTATTTCTGATGTTTATTTTTCTATTACATTCCATTTATTTTATTATATCCCTAAACTGTCTGTGTGCCACAGATTATTGTCAAGATAATGCATAGCTACATTTAGTGGAAATCAGGGAAAAAGATGAAAGTTTTGGCAGTACGGAGAGGCAAACAGTTTTAGCATCTGCAAAGGTATAAAAGGCAGCTTGGGAGAGCAAGATGGGCTATTTCTGCTAAAATGGTGAGCAAGAACATAATTAATAATGTAGTATATATTTAAATTGACATCATGAGGCTTGAAAATTAACTCTTTGAAAGGTATGGTGAGTGGCAATTTACATGGAGATGGTTTGGGGCCCAAAGTAGGATTTTGTTTTAATTTTTTTTAATCTCCATTTTTATTGAAAATATTCAAAAACTGAAAAAAAATTGTTGAAACCTATGTAGAGACTCAAAATGTGACATCATTTTAGTCTGTTTCCTTCAGTGCCATAAAGAATAGTAAAAATATTTTGGTTTTATGCACAATCATAGCCTTCTCCTTCTACTTACATACCTTAAATTTCCTCACAAGTGACTTCCTCCATTAAGAAATATAGCACTGTATAATCCAAAACCATTACTGCATTATCTAGACCAGTCCCAATAGGATGAAAGCTTCTAAGAGGGACTTCCAGAAAGATCAGACTCCAGGCAAAAAAAATAAGTCCATTATTCACTAAGATATTGGCATTCTGTCTCTTCATTCAACTATTTCTAGCACTGCACATAAGAACTACAGTACTGAAAGTATACAGTATCAAGGATAGCGTGTAAGATCTATGGACAGTTTGTCCCTCCTGCCATTGCCAGAACAATGCTTACTGCAGATCACAAAACGAAACAAAACAAAAGCTTTGTTAGGATATAACCTGAAGCAGCAGGCATTTGCAATATTAAGAGATACATTTTCAAAATTAAGCAAATTTAAAATTGTGCACACAAGATCTGTGCATGAAAATACACTGTGCATGTACAAAACAGGTATTTGTGCATTCATATAACCAGACACTTAGCTAAATTGATACAGGTACCTGTATTACTTTATATGAAATCAGTTATGGGAAAGCTACCAATGGAAACAGTATAGATAAGTGGTTCGACCTAAAATTGATAAATCATTCTGAGATATGAAAATAATTTCATTGCTTACAAGTAAAAAGATTAGATGCTTTAAAAGGGTGTGCT
Organism: Alligator sinensis; assembly: GCF_000455745.1. NCBI lineage: Eukaryota > Metazoa > Chordata > Crocodylia > Alligatoridae > Alligator > Alligator sinensis. The sequence goes on from NW_005842525.1 coordinate 272,058, forward strand.
ATAGCAGTCTTTATGAGCAGTATTTCTACAATGCAGGCACATCTACACGTTGCCCTACATTGCCATAGTGACATGCTACATCACCGCACGGCGTACTATGGCCATGTAGCAATTACGTGAGTCTACATGTGATCACGTGAGTCTACACGTGAGTCTACATGTGATAGTAATGCACTCCCCCATGTTAGCGTGTCACTATGGCAAAGTAGCAATGCAATCTAACTGCACTGCATGCATCGTACAGTACAGTCTGTTACTGTGCCATGCTTTAGTACTTCCGAAAGGAAATGCTAAAGCATGGCACCATAGCAATGTCACCATATGGCAACATGTACACACACCCTGCCTGGATGAAAAAAAACTTATAATTCATAGATCTCCCAAGTCATCAAAGCTAGTTCCCTGCTGTCATAGGCAACCACATCATATAATCCCTTTCATAAATTTATCAAGCTGCATCTTGAAATTAGTTGGGTTTCTTGCTCCTTCTACTCCTACAGAAAGGCTGTTTCAGAGCCTCATTCTTCTGATAATTGGAGACCTTCTAATTTCCAACCTAAATTTATTCATGGCCAATTTATACTCATTTGTTCTTGTGCTAACTTTTCCCTAATTATATAATTATTTTCCCTGATGTACAGATCACCGTCATATTTCCTCTCAGCCTTTGTTTTGCTAGGTTAAAAAATCCAAGCTTTTTTAGTTTCCTGTCATAAACTACACTGTTCCCATGATCATCCTCATAGCCCAGCTTTGCGGCCTTTCTTTCTTGAATTCATCTTTCTCAAATGTGGAGGTCCAGAATTCTAACCTGTGTACTACATGAGGTCTTGGCCATCCCTTATAGAATGACATTAATAACTCTCTAGCTCTACTAGAAACACATCACCTAACACATCCTACAATTAAATTAACTTTTTTTAAGGATGACATTCAGTTGGGGGCCCATGTTTATCCTATGATAGCCTAATACACCCAGTCCTCATCTCCCTGTTCCCCCATCTACAATGAGCCCCCAGCTAACAACAGAAATATCTGTTGTTAATTTCTAAGCACATGATTGTTCACATTTACATTTAAATTTCATCCTATTTCTATTATTCTGGTGCTCAAGGTCATCTTATTATTTCTGTATGACAGTCCAATATCATACAGATATTTTTGATACTGCCTAAATTTGTGTCATCTGAAGATTATGTCAGCACCACAGTTCTTTCAGTATTTTGTGATAAAGATTATCCACTCCCCACAAATTAATCTTTGAGTTTTGTCTCTCTCTCAGATGTAGTCATTTTAATTTCCATTTTCATATCCTTGTCCCCATTACACATCTTTGCCAACATATCATCATGCTTATTGGAAACTGAGGCACAATATTCATCATGCCATATTAAGCCACACTTAAATTACCTTCCCATCCTCAGTGAATAGTAACCAAAATTGTTCTTTCCTATTCTCTTTTGTATTTATACATCAAAAATGCCTTTTACAATTTCTTTTCTTTTGCCAGGTCTAACACCAAGACTAGGGACAGACATTCAAAAAGCCTGAGCCTAAATTGATTCAATCTTTGCAGGTTACTCTAACCTGGCTAGGCTGAACTGGTTTGTAACCACACAGACATCCCCTCTGGACTGAAAAAATGCATGTACATGCCTGCAGTGGCTGAGGCTAGAAGCCAGGGGGTGATGGAGCAGCCCTCCCTTCCCTTCCACATTGCTGAGCTGAGGGGGCATGGCCAGGCCTCAGGAGGACACTCTGATTGGACGCTTTAAGTAGGGAGGTCAACCTGCACCATCCCAAGCTTCTCCCAGCTCACTGCTCAAGGGACGGGAGTGTTTCCAGCCCCTAGCCCCTCTTCTTAAACAACTTTTTCCAAAAAAGGAAAGAGGGACCTTACCAGCTGACCTGTTGATTAGCTCCAAAAAGCCCTAAGTGAACACTGTCCTGTCTGCCTGTCCCAGTGAAATTGGACACACACACACACACACACACACACACACACACACACACACCTCTCAGCACTAGCTAGCATACTGCAAGTCTAGGGTCTGTGGGGCTGGGGTCCATTCTGTAGGAGATGGGAGAGGGGGGAATCCCTGCTTGAGCAGTGATGGGAGGTGAGGCAGAGGGAATCCAACCAGACCCTGCTGTGTCTGCAGTCTGTGCCAGAGCTCTGGCCAAGAAGCAGAGGGGAGGGGCCAGCCCTGCTATAGAGCAGAGAGTCCTGCCCCGCCCAGACAGCATGCTGGGATGCTGGGAGCGTCTGGTTTAGCTTAAACCAGCAAGGGTTCTGGGATAGACATTGAATAAATTGGTTTGACCCAAATCAGTTAAGTCTGATATTACATTCAACCAGGTTTATCTTAAACTGGTTTCAGCCATTTTTATGTGCACTGAACATCTGTTCTGTTACAGGTTTAAACCAGTTTCTGATTACTTAAACTGTTTTATGTGTAATGTCTGTCCCTAGCCCAAGTGATTTTGGCAGTTTCAGTTTATTCCTACACTTTGACCTCCAAGATGTAGGCTTCTTTGTTGACAAATCCCTTTTCCCATCACAGATTACTTCTAATGTGCTTTTAGAAATGGTTATCCATTCATTGAGGCTTAGAGTTCTTCCCTATAAGTTCCATTTGCTTGGATTGCAAGTTCCAGTTAGATTTTGTAACTTCGATGACAAGAAGTGTCAGATTTCCTTCAGTTATAAATCCTTGAACTCTTAAATCCAGTTGCCTTCACTAATTAGTACCTTTAATTTCTCAGATTGCCATTTGCAGATTGAGAACCTTAATTTCAGATCTATTTTTGTATATTCTCACATTTCAGTTTAAATGGCTCATGACTTGATCATCTGATCCAAGATTTGTTTTCTATGACCAGCTCTTCTATAGGGTCCTAGCTGCTTGCCAAAGCTAAGCTTAAACCCTTCTTAGTTTAATCATTGTTGGATGTGATCACTGAAAGATTTCTTCATTCCATTATTAACAAGGTGTATTCAAATATACAAACTCTTCAAAACTCATTTTGTGAATATTAATGCCATTTAAATACATTTCTCTAATATATGAAAGGACTGTTCAATGATTTTCCATTATTTCAAGTCCCTTATTGCAAATTAAACTTGCAAAGAGAAATTTCAGGTGTTAATGTGATGTCTTGTTTAACATTATTTCAAATGTGTAATTCTCTGTGGAAAACTTAAAATGTGACCTTTTTGTTTCTAGTTCTGGACCTATGTTTTCTTACCTACAGGTGGCCATGAAGCAAACCCAAGAGTCAAGATTCTTGAATTCTGGGAAAGCTGAAATCCCACAGTGAATTTTGTGCCTGATCTCTATCTCTGCAAAGGGCAGAACCAAAATCTCCACCCTCACATTTCCAGCCTTTGAGGCTTGAATTCTTTAGCAGCATCCAAACAAGAGTAGATATTTGTTTCCCCAGGGACAACTAGCAGCAGGACACCTTGTGTCGCTGCTACTTGTCCCCGGGGAATGCCTGTGCCAAGCGCTCTCTGGCATGTGGCAAGTTATACCTGGTGCAGTAGGAGAGGCTGGGACACGGCTGCGGCACCACATACTGCATGGCTGCACTTGTCTGGACACAGCCTTTGAGTCCTTGAGTCTTTATCCCAAGGACAAGGAATTTCCCAATCTCCCTACAATCTGAAAGCCAAATGTCAAATTTCTGATGGCCAAACATATGGAATTTATAATGAATTTCTCTGTACATTGAATACTAGCACAGTAAAAAAAATATAAAGTATGTCAGGGCACTTAATGCATCTGTGGGTATGCTGTGTTCCCATCTTCTAAACTCGGCAGACACTGTAAGTTGTGCTCCACCCTGCAGAGACAGACTTAATCCCCTTCCATGCCCTGTGAGTAGTTCCCTTGTGTCCACTGGAGCTAAACACATGTACAGAGTTTAGCACAAGTGCAAGTCTTTACAGGATTGGGGGCTGTCTGTCCTAACTCGTCTGTAGTTCTGCTTGGAATGTCCAGGCATTGACATTATAATGATCTCTTCAATGCATTATACGTTCAGAAACATATTTCATACTCTGAGGTATTTCTTCACCAAGTAATCAGCACACACTGCCTTCTTACTGAAAATAGTGAGAGAAATCCTCAACTGGTGTAAATAGCATTGCACCATTGATTTCAGATGAACCAAATTGATTTGCAATGACTGAGAAACTGGTCCCAATATGTATTGTTTTACAATTACTCAAATTACACATCAGGCCATCTGCTCTCTCAGGCACCCACTAATACCCAGAAAAAAGGCCTGCTTGATGTTGGCATTTTTCATGGCAGCTGGGGAGTGGAATGAAAAGAAAAGAGCAGTTACCAAGACAGCCTGGGAAATAGAAACAAGATTTTAAAAAAAATGTATTTAGGTTCAGATTTTAAAGGGCATTTACTTGCAGTAGCTGGGGACTGCTTTCTGTCCACGCTCCCCTCCCATGGCCTAAAGGCTAATACAGTGCATTTATACTGTCATTTTGCTGCATTACAAGAGGGGTTTTATTTCAGATTCTAGCAGTGGTTCTGTAGTTCCAAAGCTGTGTCTTAACCTTTCAATCTGCTTATTAATACCCATGTCATGGCTCCTGTTGAGAAAGAGGTTTAGTGTCACTGTCCTCAATCAGTGTCCTTTCATTCACTTTCATTAAGAACCATGTTTTCCTGACAAAGGATAACAAATGGACACTGTTGGTCCCTAATGTGCTTTTTGACTACAGAGCCTGTACCATTTCTCTGAAGCAATGGCAATTATTTGTCATTTTAATATGACTTGGCAAGGAGATCCAAAAACATATGACCATTATTCATCAATATGTATATTTTGTGCTTGCATTAATATTAGAATATCATTATTATTATCCTGACATTGTATGGGCTAGATAAAATTGCATCATGTAAAATGTATTAAACTATGTTCAGCAATATTCATATGGCAAGGCAAAAGCAATTTGAAGACCTGTAAAATGTCTCTGTTGAATGCTGCAATTTATTATGATTAGTGGTGAGGCACCTTTACCTTTGTGCTAATGGAATATATATCAGTGTTTCACCACTGCTAATTGGAAATAGTATAGCTATATGTTACTACCACCATCAAAATCTATATAGTAGTTTCATCCATTTTTCCAAATTGTGAAAATGTTGTGATGTCTAATATTCCTGGCATTGTAAAGATTAAACTGGTGAATGATAAAAAGACCTTTTTTATTAATTTGGGAACATTACAAAGCTGTGTATTTCTGTGATCTTTTCTGATTAGTTGATTCTTTGTTTGTTTTTTTGAGTTATGCACCAATGTCTCTGACCTGGGCTTTAGGAGTGCTATTTGGGTGCAATGATGTTGCGGTTGTTGATTATATCTCCCACTGAGGAAGTAGGTGTGTTCTACATGTGTCAGTGAAGGCATGAAAGCTATTTAATATAGCCAGATAGGAACAGCTTTTGTTTTCCTTGGATGCTGAGAACTGAATGAAAAATGTTTGGAGAAACTTCTTCAGGTCTGCTAATACCCTTTCCTTCTTGTGCTTTCTTATCACACCTTGAGAAATATTAGCCTTTCCTTGCAACAGATGCACCAATTGAGGTAGTAAAGCCACTTGGGGACAATCCCCCTCAGCTGCTCTCAAGCATCTCAGAGTTAGAGATCTTGAGAGCAGCTGAAGTGGGGTGGCCCATAGATGGGCTTAATGGGTGTATTTCCAGGGTTAGTGTCTGTGAGTAGGTGGACAAAGCATATTCAAAAGGGTCCTTGACATGGTCCTGAATGTGGTGGAGAAATGATATAGACATGTGTGTCATATCCATAGCAGCCATATTTTTTCATGAAAGTTACAGTATTGTAGAATTGTGATTAGAAGTAGCATTCTGGAAAACCCAGCACAGACAGCCTGGAGAATACCAGGCAGAAGCAAGGACAACTGTGCTATGAGATGCTAAAGCAAACTTCTGTAATTAAATGCATTTAATATGCAGATATACTTGGCAGTTTAATTATTTATGAATCTTTTAAGGCTCAATTTGTTTTCTTTTACCAATATTTTAGTAGCTACAGCTGGAATGTGTGAACGCAGTTGGAATGAGCTACAAGAGACATCTCATTGTGGAAAATGGTGTTTTGAGGATCAGATCAGCATTTGAATGAACAAGTCTTGTGCGGGGGCTAGAGGCAGGCACAGAGGATACACTAATAAAAAACCCCTTGAGTTAGCTTTCCTGTCTCTTTAACAGTGTGGCCATAAATTGTAGATCAGTGTAGTTGCCCAGCAAGCTGTATTATTTTCACTCCATTTTGCTGGACTGTGTCCAGATAAACACTTATCATACTTGGCAGCTGCTAATAGTGTGTCACCTTCTGCAAGATCAAGCCCTCATGAAGCTATGATAGCTGTCCACAAATATTTGAAAGATGTAAAAAGCCAGAACAATTGCTTAGAGTAATCTAAAGCTAAGGATGTAGGGCTGAAATTGAACAGAGGGAAATATATGGGATGAATATCAGGGTGAAATTCCTAATGTACATTTTGCTAGACTTCAGAATAGACTCATAAAAGGGGTGATGGGAGTCCCATCAACTAAGACATTTAAAACTCACCTGGACAAAGCAGTGAAATTCAGAGGATGACCTTTTCCTGTCACTAATTTCTACGATTATGTACCTTCTTTTCTTGAACACTGTTCAATCAATAGCTACTTTGCTGTCAACCAAGAAAAATAAGAATGGGTGGAGAAAGGAAAAGGAGGCAGAGGATATTCAGCAAAGTACATACCTAAGCCAACAGTTTAAAAACTGAACCTGAAAAAGACTAAGTACAGACAGTCAAAAAGCCCAAGGCTGAATCAGTTCAATCTTTGCAAGTTAGTTTAAGCTGCATAGATTGAATGGATAAGCAAGTGAACACATATTCCCTTTTGATTCCAGAAATGCAGCCACATACCTCAGTGGCCCAATCCAGAAGTCGGGGAGCACTAGAGCATGCCTTCCTGCTTAGCTGGAGCAGACAGAATGGGCCAAGGCTAGCCCACCCACCCTATGAGGGAGGGTTTGCAGGGGAGGTACAAAGCATTCTGGGATGCTGGGAGACTGTGAGTTAACTTGAATCTGAAGGGGATCTGGGACAGAAGTTCAATAAACAAATTTAATCTAAATCAGATAAGTCTGATGCTACATCCATCCAGGTTTATCTTAATAAAATCTTATCTCAGGCTATGGGCTGAGGAGGGAGAGGAAGATCCAGGTAGTGAACCAAAGACTGCGGCGCTGGTGTCATAGGGAAGGCTTTGGCTTCCATGACCACAGCCCACTCTTTGGTGACAGAGGCAGTGAGCTGCTGGGAAGGGATGGCCTCCACCTTTCTCTGCTGGGGAGGAGGCTCTTCTCAGCCAGACTGGCTGACCTGCTCCACCGGTCTTTAAACTAAGCCTGCTGGGGGATGGGGGGACTACCGCCACTGTTGGCCCACTGAGCAACCCTTGCAAAGCCAGCAGGCCAAGGTGCTTGAGGGAGCCCACCCCTGCCCCAGCCCTGGAACAACCAGTAGGCAAGGCAAGGGCCCCCAAGGGGGCACTTGTCTGCCTGTACACAAATGCCAGGAGCTTCAGGAATAAACAGAAGGAAATTATCCTCCTGCTTAACGCAAATAATTTATGATGTCATAGGGATAACGGAGACCTGGTGGGACTTCACCCATGACTGGACCACAGGTATAAATGGCTATACCCTGTACAGGAGGGATCGAGTAGACAAAAGGGGTGGGGGCATAGCTCTATGTCAAGGAGAGCTACGCGTCCCTGCTAGCTGACATTGGCGACCAGGGTGGATGGCTGGAGATCCTCTGGGTTAAAAACCATGGGGAACACGGCACAGGGGACACAATGGTGGGAGCCTACTACAGACGTCCCACCCAAAGTCAAGAGCTTGACCAGGAGTTCGCCAGGGAATTGGCTGAAGCCGCATGCTCCAGGTCCATGGTTGTCATCAGAGACTGCAACTACCCATCGGTGACCTAACAATTGATGGGAAGCTGGGTGACAGCGACCACAAGCTGATCACTGTTACCATCTGCCATAAAGCTGGCAAGACAGTCAGCAATACAGAAGTCCTCAACTTCAGGAAAGCTGACTTTGACAAGCTCAGGAGGCATGTCGGTGAGGCTCTAAGGGACCATGACCCAAAGGGAAGGGGAGTTCAGGAAGAGTGGTTGCTCCTCAAGGGAGCTATCCTTGATGCACAAGCTAATGCCATTCCATCTCAGAGGAAAGGCACCAAAAGGGCACAGCAGCCCCCTTGGCTCTCCAGGGAACTAGCGGACCTCCTGCGGCAAAAAAGTAAGACCTACAGAGAACGGAGGATGGGATGCACCTCCAAGGAGGAATATTCTGCAATGGTCCAGACCTGCAGGGAGTGAACAAGGAAAGCCAAAGCTGCGACTGAACTCCAACTAGCTACAAGTATCAAGGATAATAAAAAGTCCTTTTTTAGATACGTGGGGAGCCAGAGGAAAAGCAAGGGCAACATTGGCTAAACCAGAAGGGACAACTGACGCCCAGGAAAAAGCCAACCTACTAAATGGGTACTTTGCGTCGGTTTTCCATCAGTTCCTCGGGTTGCCCCTGCCCATTAAAGGACAATGAGGCTTCGGTGAGGGATTTTCCTTGCCCTCCATCAAATGCTGACTTGTGAAGGAAAACCTTGAGAGGCTAGACACCTTCAAGTCAGCCGGCCCTGATGGTTTACACCCCAGGGTACTCAAGGATCTGGCTAGCATCATAGCTCAGCCCCTGGCATGGATCTTCAAGAGTTCCTGGCGCTCTGGTGAAGTGCCCGAAGATTGGAAGAAGGCCAATGTGGTGCCTATCTTCAAGACAGTGAGGAAAGTGGATCTGGCAAACTACAGGCCCATCAGCCTGACCTCTATCCTGGGGAAGGTCTTAGAAAAGATTATCAAAGAGGCCATCCTCAATGGACTGGCCCATGGCAACATCCTGAGGGATAGCGAACACAGGTTTGTCGCGGGTAGGTCTTGCTTGACCAATCTCATTTTCTTTTATGACCAGGTGACCTATCACGTGGACAAGGGAGAGGAGATTGATGTTGTATATCTTGACTTCAAAAAAGCCTTTGATCTGTGTCCCATGATCACCTCTTAGCAAAACTGGCCAACTGCAGCCTCAGTTCCACCACGATCTGCTGGCTGGGGAATTGGCTCTGTGGTTGGACTCAGAGGGTGGTGGCTGACAGAAGTCAATCATCATGGTGCCCAGTGGGGTCCCTCAGGGCTCTGTCCTTGGGCCTATATTGTTCAACATCTTCATTAATGATGTGGACATTGGAGTCAGAAGTGGACTGGCCAAGTTCGCCGATGATACCAA
>NW_005842525.1:281768-282650 GCF_000455745.1 Alligator sinensis
GTCATTCTCCCATTGTACTCGGCCTTGGTGAGGCTGCAGCTAGAGTATTGCGTCCAGTTTTGGGCTCCACAATTCAAAAAGGATGTGGAGAAGCTTGAGAGAGTGCAGAGGAGAGCCACGCGCATGATCAGAGGTCAGAAAAACAGACCTTACCACGACAGGCTAAGAGCTATGGGACTCTTCAGCCTGGAAAAGCGCAGGCTCAGGGGCAACCTGATGGCCACCTATATGTTTATCCGGGGTGTACACCAGGTTCTGGGGGAACAGTTTTTCACCAGAGCCCCCCAAGGGATGACAAGGTCGAACGGTTATAAATTCCTGCAAGACTGTTTTAGGCTGGACATAAGGAAGTATTTCTTTACTGCCTGAGCCCCCAACGTTTGGAATAGCCTGCCATCGGAGGTGGTTCAAGCACCTACTCTGAACGCCTTGAAGAAAAAATTGAATGTTTGTCTTGCTGGGATCCTGTGACCCCAGCTGACTTCCTGCCCCTGGGGCAGGGGGCTGGACTTGATGATCTTCCGAGGTCCCTTCCAGCCCTAATGTCTGTGAAATCTGTGAAAACCAGTTTGGGCCATTTTGAAAGTGGCACTGAACTTCTGTTGTGTTATGTGCGGACCGAGAGCGACCCGAGCCCTTTTCGCGCTGCACGCGGGCTGTGGCCAGCAGCCCGGGCACGCCGGGGTGGAGAGGGAAGGCCTTCGAGCTGGAATTAGGCACAGACGCGTAGCGGTAGTTTTAAAAGATTGTTTACTTACACCGAGATGGCAGTGGTGTAGACTGGAAAGCTTGATTAAGTTGCAGTTACAGACAAACAACACAGACGGTCTCATGGAGGTTGCTAGGCTCCACGGTGCAGAGCTCCGGATGCTCTGGGTGAAC
>NW_005842525.1:285825-291969 GCF_000455745.1 Alligator sinensis
GCGCTCGAAGACGGGAAGAGGTGGGCGGTGGATCAGGCCGCCAGGCTCCTCTGGATCTCACACAGGGTTTCTATTACCCTGCCGTGTACCCAGAGTCCCCACGAGATGGATGTGGAGTCCTCTTCGGCTTGGGCGGAAACTGCTCAAGCCTTTTATACGGCTAACAGGCCAATCGCTAGCCGCCACGTGTGAATAATTTAGCACTAGCCAATCACAGGGAACGAATTTGCATACCGGTGGCGGGAACTCTTTTGCACCGTGCATTCCTCTTGCAACATGAGCAATGCACCCTGCAAAAGAAGCTGCAGAAAAGGCGGGAAACTTGTCCTTGCACCGGGGTTTCCTCTGCAACAGGAAACACTCCCGTGCAATGCTCTGCAACTTGACGGGGATAATTCTGGTGCCGAAGCACACACACAATCATGCCTTTTGGGTCATGACATGTTACAGGTTTGAACTGGCTTCTAGTCACTGATACTGGTTTATGTGTAATTTCTGTTCCTAGCCGAAATGCTTGTGCAAATTACATGTGGGCAAGTGCTGAAGTGAGACTTCTGGTTTTATACTAAACTTTATTCACTTTATTAATACTTTCACATACCCTTGCTGCCCTATCTGAGGCATCCTGACAGCTGCATTGTGAGCTCTCTGGGACAACAGCCCATGTTCTTTACTTGTTCATATGGTGCCAATCACATTGTGGTTCTTTGACTGGGGTTCCAAAGGACTACTGTACAAAGAATGGAAGGAATTATGATTTATTATTTTGCGGTATTGTGAAAAGATTGTATTAAACATAGATGAGGACGATTACATTTTAGATAATTTCTCTGGGTTTTTTAAGGGTCAGTGTAAATTTTTATATCTGTAGGGATCAACTGAATGGCAAAATAGAAATGGACCCTACCACATAGTATACTACTGTAATGAGAACTTCCTCAAACTGTCTGGCCAAACTACAATTACCATCCTTGACCTTGACAGGCCTTTGGGAAAACAAGAGAACTGTTGTTTCAGCTTTTCTAAAGTGGCACAAGCTAATCAAACTCACTTTTCCTTCATTATGTAACATGTGTGTTGCCTTATGATGAGGATTGCTGCCTATTGAGAGCTTAGCCCAATTTGAGAATATTTCCCATAGGATCTTTGATTGTGTTGACATTCTAGCTCCCTAGCAAGTCCACGTCAAAATTTCTTAGCTGATCCATGGTCCTCCAGACCTGTGGAAGATAAAAGCAGTCACATTTCACTCAACATGAACAGCCTGACAGTTTGTAATGAATTTTCAGTAACAGAGTAATATAAAGAATAGTAATTCATTTGGCAAAATGGAAGATTATCCAACCAAGATAGAATTTTTTTTTTCAGAGAAAAAAATGTTCTACTTCCTATTTTAATAAAAACTCCATTTACTGCTTGAGATTCATCTTTATATAGTCACTGTTAAGTAAAGGAAATATCTGGGAATAATAAATAATTTAGTCCTGGCATTCTTTTATCAGGAAGACTCCCATTATTGTTAGTTCCAGTGTTCTTCAAATCTGAGTCTAATCTCCAGGTTTTTTTCTGGAGCTCTCCTAAGTTACTCAGAGATGCTAATGAAAGAGCAAGGAAAAACATGACCAGAGTGGTTGCTGATGTTGTGTATGGGATTTTTTGTCACTGGTGGAAATCAAATCCTTACCACTCACTCAGTTAGTGGGTGCTGCAACTATAATGTTTGTATTTAATGTTGATTTTCTCTTTGATTTCAGTTGCTGCAATTTACATACTCCAAGAAGAAGACTTGTAGGCCATTATCAAAAACATGAGTTCTGTTCTAATGGGTCCTACAGAGCACTTTAATATCTAATATAATAAAAGGCTTAGTCTGTCTGTGTGTCTGTCTGTCCATAAGTTTTGGGCAACTGTGCATGTGCCTCTAAGAGGGCAGGTGGCGATTGGCTGTGTGGCCTGGGCTGTGTGGGCCCAAGTTTGAGCCACTGCTGGGGAAGCTTGTGGTGGTGAACACACCCCAGCTGCGTGAGCAGCGGGGCTTCTTCATGCCTCCCTGCCTGAGGGCAAAATGGAGGGATCATGGTGGCAGTGCCCTCCACCACCCAGCCCCAGTGCCTCCCAGAACAGCTGGCAGAGAGGGGGAGGCATCAGACAGGGAGGGAGGGAGGTGGACGTGGAGCAGTGGGTGAGGAGGGCATAGAGAGGGCCAGGGCTGGACCCAGAGTGGTGGGGAGGGTGGAGTGGGGCTGGACCTGGAGCGGTGGGGGGAGGGGGTGGAGCGGGTCCAGATCTGGAGCGGTGGGGGGTGAGTACAGTGTAGAGCAGGCCAGGACCCGGAGGTGGCGGTGGGGGGTGTGGCCGGATGCAGGGCTTCATCCCCACCCACCCTCCCCATCATTCTTGACAGGGAATTTGCTAGTATTACATACTGTGGGATAGTAGTCCAGCACAATATAAAAATTGGGAAGACGCTGGATTGGGGGAGCAGATATCTTTCTTTGCACATTTTGTCCTAGAATGAGAGGTTAAGTCAGAGCAGCCACAAGGATGTTTTAACTTGCATCAGCTGGACTATCTTGCTGGAGGTCACAGGAATATGCTGTGCTCCAGTCCTGTCCCTCACCAGTGCTGGTGACACATATCAGTCTTGGTATACACACTGTGTGTATTCTCACAGTTTTCTTAGGTAAGGCAAATGATCATACTGTTATTATTGTTCATTCCACCAGTTTCATTTGTATGACTATCCAAGACATGTAGGTTGGCTGGTGAATATGTCTAACATTTAAATATTTAAATGCCCAAAGTCATGCACAATCCCAGGTTCCCCTCCAGCAGGAACCAGAATCTCTGGGCATTTATACATGTGATCCAGAGCTGGGGGGGACGGGACGGACAGAGACCTTAACTAGAGTGGCTCCAAGAGGCACTCTAATTAAAGCACCTGCAGTGTCTCATGTATCAGCATCTCTGCGATTCAAGATGGCTGCAAGGTCACTTTAACTAAAGCTCATTGAACGAGCTTTAGTTAAAGCACCCCTGCTGCCATTTTGAAGCACAGAGATGCTGATACATGAGATTAGGGTTGCCAACCCTCCAGGATTACATTGGAGTCTCCAGGAGTTAAATATAAATATCCAGGAAACTGCTGAGAGTCACCCAGGAGATAAATGATAGGACATTCATTAAAATAAATATTAAAAGTTGAATCCAATTTATACAGCAGTCCAGCGTGTTTTTAAAATGTAATAGTAATGTGCATTTGCCTTCTTGACATAAAGTTTATGCATTGTAATCTGTAACTAATATACGCAAGCACGGAAGCAAGTTAGCATTGCATATTGTGGGCATGTTGGTGTTCCAGAAACCTCCCAGAATAGATTCAAATAGATTTGGCAACACTACAGGAGATGTGGAGGCTACTGGAGCATGGTAATTAGTATACTCAATTAATCGAGTCTGCAGCCTCCCCACATGTCTACAGGCACCATCTATTACCACAGCTATGGAGACATATTTTGAATTGGGATAATATGGCCATTGGATAATTAAAAATGAATGTTTTATCCTTAGCTAGCCAATGTCCACTGCAATATCTAGTAAAATCAAGGAAGAGGACTGCTGCTATTTCTAAAAGGAGTATTATTTAAAATGTTACTTCCTTTTTCTTCTTCATCATCTTCCCATCTTTCTATATATTGTTTTGCTTTCATTTCTTGTGGTGCTGTTCATAATTTACCTTGCCACTGTTTCAGTGTAGTATTGATATATTATAACAAAGGCATTCTGGGAAACAGTATTAACATTTTATGAAAACATTGGAGGTTTTAGAATTTGTTTTGTTTCAGTGCACAATGAATCTTAAACTTTTGAAATTCTTGAGAGAGCCCCCAGAATAGGCAATGTCCCTGGCTAAAGCAGGAACATGAAGCTGATATTGAATGTCCCTTGCAAATGCCCTAATCAGCAGCTATTCAGAGTTTGTTCTCTTTCTCCAAGTTTTGGGAAAAATCCCTGACCATCTCTAATGCTAAGTTTGTTACATTTCAAGTGACTTCTAACGAGGCTTATGAACAGACAATTAGTGAAGTGTTTTCTAGATTACACATGAGCTCTCCATATAAAGAAAAAAAATTAGCATTCTACAAATAGCTGTTGCCTTGCTTCACATAAGCATACTGGGAGTGATAGTGATCATTGATTGATCTGCAATATACGTTGGCAGGTAAGAATTTTTTTAAAATGTTGAATTATACCCAGTATTTGGTTTTATCAGTATATATCAGTTTTATAAGAGCTGAAGCAGTGGAGTTTATAACAACCATATTAGAAAAGGGGGGGGAGGGGCAGTAGGAAAGAGAAGAGAGAGAGGCTGGTGCAGAAATTCATTGAACTTCACTTAAGCCATAAACAGACATCACTAAATGAAGTGGATCAGCTGTGTCAGAATGTGTTCTTTCACATCCTAAATTGGAATCCTCAGGTATGGTTGTGCAAGTGGAGAAACCCTGGGTTACTCGCCCTGCCCCACCATGGAGAGAAGTAGAGGTTGCAGGACCTCTTCTCATGCTGTCACGGAGGGAAGCAGTGGTAGCAGCAGTGGCCAGGTCCTGCCTCCTGCCCACCTGCCTGCCCATATGACTTGGACCTGAAAAGGTTGCTGGCCATTCTAGGACATCACTTGCATCTGAACACACAACCTCTCCATTACGGTAGCTTCAGGCTAAGAAAGGTCACAGAATGTTCACACTTCAGTCAATAGATCTGTAAGGATTTTGAGACACTTCAGGTTATGGGCCAGGCCACTGGCATCATCTGATTAAAAAATAATATAAGAAATACAAAGGTAGCAAAAAATTGAAACTGAAATAATAGGGATACACCAGTTGTGAATTTGCTGAGCCCAGAGAGTGGATGCAGCAGTTGTGAATTGACTTGAGCCATGTCCAGAAAAGGACCGCTCCCATGTTATAGATAAATACTGATAGTGTCTCCTGCATATACTGGGACTGAGCAGCTCATCTGTGATGAGCTTTTACTTTGATGCATAAATCTGGGAGAAAATTAGATGTTAATTCCATCAGAATAAAAAAAATCCTCTAAAACTTGCAGTTTTGGAATGCTGTTTTTATTTGAAAACCTGTCAGAGAGTGGAAATTATTTATTTGGAAACCTGCTGGTAACTTCAGTGAGGTCCTAAATAACTGCCAGTGACTTCAATGAGGTACTTGGTGCTAAATCCTGGTGCTTCATTGGTTAGACAAACAACAGAATTGTCCTTGAGTAAGGAATGAGGCTGATCTCACTCCAATTAAAGTCACTTGGAGTTTTATTATTGATGTAATGGAATAAAGATTGGGCACTGAGTAAGGGATATAGTGTTGCCTCCTATATGAATGTGACATGTTTTTAGTGAAATGAAAAATTACTGGCAATTCAAGGACTTTTCACATTTTGTTGTTAGTTCCAGAGCAAACCCATTTTCTAAACCCCTTTCACTGAATAACACAAAGGTTTCAATCAAAAACAGGCAATTTTCCACTGAAAATGGGTAATTTTTCAAGTCAGAATTAGGACATTTTAAAGATAACATAGGCCCATTTTTCAAGAAGTGGTGCTCCTCCTTTTGTGAAGGGGCAGCATAGCATTCCCATGTGTTTTACATGTTTTGATAAAAAAAATGAATTAACCAAAGCAACAAATAAAATATGTTTTCTAGGGAAGGGGATGAAAGCACAAACCCAAGCAACCAACCCACAAATATTATCAATCTCTCCACACACACGCTTACCAAAACTGAAAAATCTGTCCTTTCTAAAGGCCTAAATTTCTGTCCAGAAAAACACCCTAATAAAATACTTCAATGTGGAGAACTAGAAGAATACTTCTGACGCCTGCGCCTCAAAGAATATTTCCACAACCAAACTGAACCCACTCTCAACAATAACTCATCCTCTGACAACATTCAGGAAAGGATCAATGCCAAAAAGCCCCAAAAAATCAGATTGGACACCTCGCAGTGGACGAAACCCTAACCTTGACCGCTACATTGACTGCTTCAGGGAAAGAATGAACAATGAAAAAATCAGCAACCCACGCCACCACAACAACCTCTCTCTACCAGAGAAAAAGGCCATAGAATCTCTA
>NW_005842525.1:293095-299158 GCF_000455745.1 Alligator sinensis
TTTCTTTTGTACTGCAGCAGTTCTTCACGTGGTATCTTCACGTGGATCCAGACCGTGCCATGACAAGAAATGCAAAACCTGCCAACACATCTCCACCACCCCCACAATTACTACACCCCACAACAGAGCCATCAGCATCCCAGGATCTTACAGCTGCACCTCCAGGAATGTAGTATACCTCATCCAATGCATCAAATGCCCTGATGGAAGATATGTAGGAGAGACCAGACAACAACTGCGCACCAGAATGAACGCACACGGAAAATCCATCAAAGACAGAAACACCCAATTACCGGTGGGGGCACATTTCTCACAGGAGGGCCACTCTCTCTCCAAACTCTCAGTCCTGATCCTCAAGGGAAACTTACACAACACTTCCCAGAGACGAGAGTATGAGCTCCATTTCATCAACCTCCTGAATACTAGAGATCATGGACTAAACATAGACATTGGATTTTTAATTCATTATAATCTGCCTGGCAACTGACTCCCCAGCCCAGCCCCTGGCTTCTTTACTTTTCATTCCATCCAGGAAGAGCACACACCAACTGCTGACACTTCCTTAGCCTGATGAAGGGTTTTTGAACCCGAAAGCTTGCTTAATAACTATTCTCCAACCATTTGGGTTGGTCCAATAAAAGATATCAAATTCACCCAAGGAACCTTGTCTACCAAACCCAAGCTGCACACTTACCTATGCTATATTGCTCACTTCACTTAGTTATAGTAAATGTTATGAGTAGCATAGTAGTAAGTTCCCTCCTTAGCTGTCATTTTTCTTTGGGTGAATGGATTAACTGAGTGGGAGTGATCCAGCAAAACAGCACACAGGCAGAACTCTTATTAAAATAAATGAAAGTGTGACCTGGCTGTACTGTAGTCAGTATACTAGGTGATCCTTGTTGTTCCCATTTAAAAATAATGGGTGAAATCCTAGCTTCACTGGAGTCCATGGGACTTCTGCCATTGATTTCAATGGAGTCAGGACTTCTAAAAGATCTGATTGTGTTGAACTGTTTATTTTGGCTGTTGGAAAGAAAGTAATAGGAATAAAAGTATTAGGGAATCCTATCACCAGTTTGGATGGCTTAATTAAAACAGTGTTAGCTATTTTTCATATTTTTTTAAGATCTGTTTAATACAAACAATTAAAATATGTTTTGTGTCTGGAAGCACAAAATATGTAAACATTTCCAAGAAAGTAGCTCTAACTGTAAAGAATTTATGTCCATACACAGCTATATTCAAAATTACTTTTAGGAATATTTTGTGCAGTTGAGGAGGATAAAGTTTCTTTCAAAAGGAATTGTCGATACTTTTAAAAACGGACTATAAAAATAACAAAGGCCTCCTTTTGATACTCATGAGTATACTTTATTTGTCCTTGAAAAAATATATCCAATGTACCTTTCAAAATGATTTATTATGTGTTATTGTTACAGTGTTCAATATTGTTCAATACTGAACTACTGTACTGATTACCACTCTCCCACTCTGCTTTAGTTCTATCATGTGCTTTTATTTACCTCCCGAGGCAAAAACATTTTAATTGGTTTAGGGAAGCTTGAACTCTCTTTTATCAATGACAGGTTTCATCAAAATGGAACTAACCCAGGAGCTGTATGTATTCTCCCAGTGTTGAGGAGCAATGATTTTGTTTGGGGTTTTTAAACTGAAATTTAACTTTTGCAGTGTAGATTACTTAACAACTACTTAAACAGCAGTGAGAGAACATCTTCTTCCTCTTCCTCTTCTTTTTAATTCTAAAATCCCTTCCCATAGACAGACTAGTTTAGCTTCTCCATGGTTTAGCTTAATGAAACACAAATACATTTGGCAAACTGTGATGCAAAATGTGATGTCCACTAAAGTTCCAGAATGCAAGACAAAATGGTTTATAGTTTCAAAAGTGACAAAAGGAGTATATCAGTTTTGCATTTTCTCTTGACTTAAAGAGCTTCTTTCCAAATTATCCTTACATAATATATAGACCAACAAGGTCAGATCTGGAACAGGGTATGATTATTTGTGATGATAAAAATTCTTAAATGTATCCTTTAAAAAAGTATCTGATTTTCTTAGGGATATATTTCAAAAGATTTAAATGACTCATGAACAATAGAAATATACTCCTGTCCTCCTATTTGATGAAAATTGCTTCAGTGAATAGGACAGATCTTCTGTGTGAATCTTAACTTCGGAAAAGATAGTGAAAAACAGCAATTCCTAATCCCAATATATCTGCATCAGTATTGTAACATACTGCTTAAAATTAATATTAAAACTAGGAAATAATTCCTTATTTTTATATATAGGTTTCTAACTGTGTCCATAAATCTTTTACATTGGAAAGAGGCGACTATTAAACTATGCAAAAAAAAAGCGGGGGGTGGGGGGTGGGGGGTGCAAAAACATTACAAGTAAGGGGTAATAGGGAAATGTAATTTTTTTACATGCTTGGGCAAGGCACATTCATTACATTTCCACAGCTCTCCTGTGTGCACTCCATGTCCACCAAACACAGAAATTAGGTAAAGAACTGCACTGGGGTCATCCCAGATGGCCACCACTCTGAAGTGCACCAGAGAAAGAGAGTTTAGTAACAGCAGAATGTGACTTGGCACATGTTTAATAGGAGTGGATGGACTTGTGGGCAGGGCTATGCTTCTTAGCACTGGACTCAAAAGCACCTCAGAACCAGATTAGACATCTAGTAAATCAGTCTTCTGCTAGACTTCTTGGCTGAGTGATTTCTGAACAACAAAGAAGGTAACATTCATGCACAGAATGTGTAGGTAGGCAGAACATGCTACAAGTGAAGGTAACAGTGGGAGCATGGCATCTCAAACTGCAGCAGGCCAAAAGTGGGGAGAGGAGTTCTGTATAGTCAAAGATCCAGCTGTCATGCTGGAAAAGTGCCGCTTTTCTGCTGGTCCTTCCTCAGTCTACCAAAGCTTCCAAGCTCTTCACCAAATTGTTTTGAGTCAAGAAGAAGTACTTCCAAGATGATGCTGCCTCTCTCTGACTGGGGCATCATCTATTGACAAGATATAAAAGTCCTGTGTACAGGACCATACGGCAAGGTTGTCTTTTATTTTTTATTTTTTGTTTGTTTGTTTGTTTGGGGGAGGGGGGAGTTGGTTATCTTTTAGTGGACCAATTGCAAAGATAGGAGAGAAGTGTGACAAGTTTTGGGGCACAAAGCACCCTCTTCAGGTCTGAGCTTGTCAGACTTCTCTCCCAACTATATATTGGTCCAGTAAAAGATAACATAAAAATTCCCCTGCTTCTTCGTAGTTTCATAGTTGCTAGGGTCAGAAGGGATCTGAACAGATCATCAAGTCCAACCCCCTGCCCTGGGCAAGAACGAGTGCTGGGATCATAATTCCCCAGCCAGATATCTATCCAACCCCCTCTTGAAGACCCCCAAGGTAGGGGAGAGCACCACCTCCCTTGGGAGCCCATTCCAAAGCCTGGCAGCCCTAACTGTAAAGTAATGCCTCCTGATATCAAGCCTGAACCTACTCTCAATCAACTTGTGGCCATTATTCCTTGTTATCCCAGGTGGTGCCCAGGGGAACAGAGCCTCACCTATTTTCCTCTGGTCTCCCCTGGTGAGTTTATAGACAGCTACCAGATCCCCTCTCAGTCTTCTCTCGTGGAGGCTGAATACATTCAGGCCCTTTAGTCTAGCTTCATAGGGCCTGGCCTGCTGCCCCCTGACCATGTGGGTGGCCCTCTTCTGAACCCTCTCAAGGTTATCCACATCCCTCTTGAAGTGTGGTGCCCAGAACTGGATGCAGTACTCCAACTGCGGCCTGACCAGCACCACACAGAGGGGAAGGATCACCTCCCTGGACCTGCTCGTGATGCATCTGTAGATGCATGACAAGGTGCGGTTAGCCTTACTGACCGCTTCCTTGCATTGGCGGCTCATGTCCATGCTGGAGTCAACAATGACTCCAAGATCTCTTTCAGCCACTGTGTTGGTGAGAAGGGTGTTCCCCAGCCTACAGGTATGCTACAGGTTCCTTCTCCCTAGATGCAGTACCTTGCACTTGTCTGTGTTGAATTCCATTTTATTCTCATCTGCCCGCCTCTGTAACCTGTCTAGATCTAGTTGGATTCTGTCCCTCCCCTCCAGCATGCCCACTTCTCACCACATCTTTGTGTCATCAGTGAATTTGGACAGAATGCTTTCCACACCCACTTCCAATTCACTGATAAAGATGTTGAATAGCACAGGCCTAAGGACCGAGCCCTGGGGAACTCCACTGCCCACATCCCTTCAGGTCGAGAACGATCTGTCCACCACCACTCTCTGGGTGTGACCATTGAGCCAATTTGCCACCCATCTGACTGTGTAGGCATCGATGCCACAGTCGCCTAGTTTTTTTACGAGCATTTGGTGAGAAGCAGTGTCAAAGGCTTCTTGAAGTCCAGGTAGACAACATCCACCTCAACGTCCACATCCAAGGACTTTGTGGCCTGGTCGTAAAAGGAAACATGGTTAGGCAGGAAAGATCTGCCTTCAATGAACTCGTGTTGGTTGCCCCTGAGCATTACGTCCCATGGTGAGCTCCTGCAGATGTGCTCCTTGATAATTTTCTCAAAGGTCTTCCCAAGGACCGAGGTAAGACTAACTGGCCTATAGTTACCCAGGTTCTCCTTTCTCTCCTTCTTGTAAATGGGGACCACATTGGCCCTTTTCCAGTCCTCTGGGACCTGACCAGAGCACCACAAGTGCTCATACAGCCATGCCAGGGGCCCTGCTATAACCTCCACCAATTCCCTCAGTACCCTTGGATGAAGAGCATCCAGACCTGCTGATTTAAAAACATCTGTCACCTGGCACTGAGGTGCCCTGCTCCTAAAGAGGGGAAACTGCTAGAGAAAGAGCCCTAGCAGTGAGTGATGAGCCCAGCTGCGGGTTGCCAGGGGAACCAGAAGAGGTCAGCTGATTGTAAGGGGCAGGGCCTGGCCCTTATAAACCCTAGGAGCTGAGGCCAAAGGCAGTTCCTTGCCAGCATCCCAGAAGGAAGAAGTTCTCTGCTGTAGAAGAGAAGAGAAGCCTGATAAAGGAGCAGCATCTGACACGGCTGCGAGATGAATCTCCGGTAGGCTTGTGCGTGATTATAGCTGGGCGGCTTCTGTTTCAGTTATAGCCAAAGGGCTTGTGTTTATGTTGCTATTTGTTACACCGGTGGTTTGAGTGAGGCTATTAGGGGTTGGAGGAGGCCCCATAGGGGACTCACGGTAGTGTGAGAACCCCAGCGCCAGCAAGGATGCAGCATTCGGGGTGCACAGACCCCAGCCCCAGAAAGGGGCAGTTGAGAAGCCCCAAAGAAGGGGACAGCTTTACCGGTGAGCCCCAGAGAGGGGGCATTGCTGAGAAACCCCAGTGTGGGCGTGGTGAGCCCTGGAGAAGGGAGTAGCATTGCAGTGAACCCTGGAGAAGGAGGCAGCATTACTGAGGAGGCCCCGAGAGAGGATGGCATTGTAGAAGAGCCCCGAGAGAGGGTGGCATTGCAGAAGAGCCCCAAGAGACGGCGACTTTACTGAGAAGGCCCCAGAGGAGGGCGGCATTACAGAGAAGGCCCTGAGAGAGGGCACAGAAAGAGAGAGAGAGAGAGACAGGGCTGCTGAGAGCCCGAGTGTCAGAGAGAGAGTGGAGACAGAGAGAGACCGAACAACATCTATTCCAGCTGCGAGGCTTGGGGTGTGGTGAAAGGGGTAGTTGGAGCCACGCATAGCCCCTAAGGCTAGGGTGCACCGGAAGCACCCATTGTAGAGCGGGACCCATGAGGGGTCCGGGAAACCACAGGGTCTTAGAATCCATTGAGAAGTAACCAAGAGGGCATAAAGGCAGCCTCCCTAATATATTGGAACATCAAAGACGTGGCGGGTGAGAATCTGAGGGTGCCCTTGGGCCAACTTGGCACGGGAAGGGGGCCTGGAGGAGATCACGGCCCTCCTGTAGGATCCCGCCGTGACAACATCCAACCCCTCTAGAAGTTCCCTAACTAGATCATCCCTGACCCTAGGCATGGCATTGTGTCCCCT
>NW_005842525.1:299559-312626 GCF_000455745.1 Alligator sinensis
ATTCCTGGATGCCTTTACTGAGCCCAGGGTGCTTTTTAGCACTCTTGCCCCCTTTGGTTCGTGTTGGGACTGACTCCCTCTGAGCTTAGAGGATCATCTCCTTAAGAAACAACCACCCATCCTGGACTCCCATCTCATTGAAGCTCTGAGTCCCCAATGTCTCTCTTACTAATCTCCTTAGCTCATTTAAGTAGGTCCTCCTGAAGTCAAGGACTTTTGCTTTACTGCTTGCTTTCACCACCCTGCACTGGATAGTAAATTCCAGCAGACGATGGACACTAACGCCTATGCAGTCAAGCACCCACAGATCCCTCACCAGGTCATCACCTCTGGCAAGGACCAAGTCCAGCAAAGCATTTCCTCTGGTGGGATTGTGTACCTCCTGGGCTAGGTGGAGGTCCTGTATGCAGGTTAGAAACCTACATAAGTGTTCAGACCTGGCTGACTGATCCTCCCAGCAGATGTCTGGGTAGTTTACATTACCCATGACAACCACATCCCTTGTCCTTATGGCCTCCGTTAGCTGACCTGAAAATTCCAGGTCCAACTCGTCCCCCTGGTGAGGCAGTCTGTAGTAGATGCCCACTATCAAGTCCCTTTCCCCACGATCCCTTTGCATTCTAACCCAGAGTGCCTCAGTTTGCCCCGTTTCTGAACGTACCCTGATCATTGAGGATGTGTACTACTCTTTAACATAGAGCGCTACACCCCGCCCCCCCATTTTTTCCCTACTGTATCCCATCTGTCCGAGGAGAGAACAGGGGGAAGGACCCCGAACAAGAAAAGAGAGTTATGGGAGGCAGAAGGGACAGGAGAGAGAGAAACCCGCGCAGCTCATTAGCTGCATCTTTATTCAGCTGGGACCGGCCAATGACGTCACCGGCAATCGCCGGCTGGTAGCACTAAAAATGGCTGGTTGAGGAGGAAAAGGAGGGTGGAGAGTGGATCTGGGGAATGTGGGGACATCGGACCCACGCCGGGATTCTCCCAAGGAGGAAGAAGCAGCAGAGAAGGAGCCAGAGGAGGCTCCAGACGCCAGCAGTGGCAACAGTGGCAGGGAACAAACCACCAACATTGGAGGTGAGCCAGAAGCAGCCCCTGCAACTGGCAAGGACAGCAGCACCAGAGGAGGCAGTGAAGGACATGCAAAGACCCTCGCCACAACAGGTGGGAGTGTTGGGAGCAGTGAGGAGGAGGAAGAATTCTCTCTGCCGGGAGAGTCCCAGCAGGAGCAGCTGGAAAGGCCACAGAGAAATGGGGCACTGACCCCGAATGGAAAAAATAGTCAGCCACACACTGGGGAGTAGCGAGGCATGTGAATTGGGATGTCCCGGCAGGGAGAGGAGCGGAACAACGCAGGGCCCACTGAGGAAGTGGAAAGGGGGGAAGAGATGACCCGAGCAGGGAGCCAGGAGCACACAACCCCAAATGAAGGCTGGCACTTAGCTAGACCATAGGGAATTCAGCACTTGGTGCCCTGGTGCATGGGACCAGTGGAGGGAGTTACCCTGATTCCTAGTGATATGTCAGGTGCATTGTCTTGTGTTTTTCTTTCATGTTTTTCTTTTGTGTTTCCCCTGTGTGGAGGTGTTGAGAGTCAGGAGGGGCCTACAGAGATAAAATAAGATGGTATAAGGCCCATAGGGTTTCGTATTGGATCAAGGCATTAAGGCGAGGGTGTGCCCTAGTCAAGCACAGGTTCCACAATCAAGAACTCCAAGTGTGGATGACCTGTGATGGAGTAAGAAAGTCGGCCTCAGAGACACACATGGGACGGGAAGGAACTCGAGGGGCTCCCCAGTGGTGTAAGAAGGGGCACATGGTCATGAAGATCGAGCAATCCATCGAGGTGGCATGAGGATGGGGTGTAGGGGTGGCGGAGCCCCGTGGATGACCATCGGATAGACTGCACACCACAGAAAGTCCCCAGGTGTTCAACCCTCCACTGAGGAACATTCAAAGTAGTGGCAGGCAAGATAGGGGAAGACTACCCATGGAGGGAACACCTACTCGGTAATTTGCGGGAATCCGCAAGGCGCACACCACCCAGGGCTCGAGCCAAAGCCGCATGGGACCAAGTGTTCAAGACTCAGTGGTCACACCACCTATACAACCTATAGCCCTCAATGTCTACTGACCAGTCATGGGTAGAATCCCACCAGGTTTCTGTAAGCCCAACCAGGTCTGGGTTTTTGCTAGCTAGCAGGAGGTTGAGTTCCTCCTGCTTATTCCCCATACTTCTAGCATTTGTGAAGAGACAGTTGAGACCTCCTATGGGTGTTTGTGCTGCCCTCTTGTTCCCAAGCTTGCCCAGACCCTTGTCACTTACCTGAGTTGTTCCTGCTTGCATCACCTGGCTTGACGTCAAAGTGTCCTCCTGCACCTCTGCATCCCCATCCCCCAACGAACCTAGTTAAAGTTTGCCGTACGAGATCAGCCAACCTGGAAGAGAAAAAATGCTTATTCTTGTATATTTGCTGGACTATCAGCTACAACACCACTCCAATCCTATTACATAGGGCCATAGGTTGATCAAGAATCAGGAAAACAGACCTTATGATGAGAGGCTGAGAGCCATGGGACTCTTCAGCCTGGAAAAGCGCAGGTTCAGGGGTGATCTGATGGCCACTTATAAGTTTATCGGGGGGGCTCACCAGGATCTGAGGGAACATTTGTTCACCAGAGCACCCCAAGGGATGACAAGGTCAAATGGTCACAAATTCCTCCATGACCATTTCAGGCTGGACATAATGAAGAACTTCTTTACTGTCCAAGCTGCCAAGGTTTGGAATAGACTGCTGCCGGAGGTGGTTCAAGCACCTACTTTGAATGCCTTCAAGAGACATTTGGATGTTTATCTTGCTGGGATCCTATGATCTCTGCTGACTTCCTGCCCCTGGGGCAGGGGGCTGAACTCAGTGATCTTCCATGGTCCTACCAGCCCTAGTGTCTATGAATGAGAATAATGGGATTACCTTACTGAGCATTTAAGCATTCACACAACAGTATGGGAAATAAACAGAGCTAGCAATCTTTGTATTCAACCAAAAGTTATGAAATTGTTGATATCACAGAGACTTAATATGACAATCTATAGACTGAAATAGAGATACACTTATAGGCTAGGGACAGCCATTACATATAAACCAATTTAAGTGATCAGAAACTGGTTTAAACCTGTAACAGAACAGATGATCAGTGTACATAAACCAGTTTGAAAATGGCTGAAACTGCTTTAAGGTAAACCTGGTTGACTGTAGTATCAGACTTAACTGATTTGGGTCAAACTGGTTTATGCAATATCTGTCTGTTCCAGACCCCTTGCTGGTTTAAGCTAAACAAGATACCCCCAGCATCCTGGCATGCTCTCTGGGCTTGGCAGGGTTCTCTGCTTTACAGCAGGGTTGGAGCTCCAGCAGAGACTGCAGGGTCTACTTGGCTTCTCCCTTCTAAGCAGGGATTATTCCCCCACCCCTCTGCCTTGCTGAGAGGTGTCTGTGCATTAGCTAGCAGAGCACATGCTGGCTACAATCATGCTGAATCAACAGATAGAAGCAATAGGCATAATCAACAGGTAGCTAGCAATGTCCCTCTGTTGGCTTCTTAATAGGGTGATAAACACTGTTATCAATTCCCTGCTGGGCTAATCAGAGCATCCTGCCAGGGCCTGGCCATGCTCCTCCTCCTCCCTCCCCCCCGCTCCCCGCTCAGTACTGTGGAAGAGACAGGAGGGCTGCTCTAGCACCTCCCAGCTTCTAGCAGAAGCCACTGTAAGCATGTGCAATTTTTCAGTCCAGAGGGGATGTCTGGTTTAGCCTAGCCAGTTTAGACTAACCTGCAAAGATTGAATCAATTCAGGCTCAGGTTTTTTGAATGTCTGTCTCTAGCCATAAAATCTGAGAATAACAGCAAGCTGGTAAGGGGTTGCAAGCACTCTGGAGGTTAGGATTGGATTTCAAAATGATCTACACAAATTGGAGAGATGGTCTGAAAGGCTAGGGACAGACATTCAAAAAGCCTAGGCCTGAATTGATTCAATCTTTGCAGGTTAGTTTAACGTGCAAAGCTTGAACTGATTTGGAGGTGGCTAGGCATAAACTTTTTATTCCAGACATACATGCCTGCAGTGGCTCAGGTTAGAAGCCAGGAGGTGCTAGAGCAGCCCTCCCTTCCTTTCTTCAGGGCTGAGCTGAGTGGGTGTGGCCAGGCCCTGGTGGGACACTGCGATTAGGGAGGGGTTCCCCACCCTCCTTGATAACAGAGCATTTATCAGCGCTGTTATCGGCATTTAGCACCCCATCAGAAAACAAAGGCTTGCTCATTAGTTGAAGGTCTTCTTAAACAGCTTTTTCCAAAGAAAGGAATGCAGGGATGTTACCAACTGAGCTGTTGATTAGCTCCAAATCAGACACTGTCTTATCTGCCTTACACAGAATTATCTAGCATACCACATGCTGACTATGGTCCGTGCTGTGGGAGAGAAGAGGAAGGGATCTCTGCTTAAGCAGTGAGTGGTAAGATGGAGGAAGAGGGGGGCACAAGGAAGCCAGCAGAACCTGCTGTGCCTGCAAGTCTCTGCTGGAGCTCCAGCCAGGGAGCAGAGGGGAGGAGCCAGTTCTGCTCTGGAGCAGTGAGCTCCAGACAGTATGCCAGGATGTTGGGGGTGTCTTGTTTAGCTTAAACAAGCAAAGGGTATGGGACAGACATTGCATAAACTGGTTTGACCCAAATCAGTTAAGTCTGATACTACATTCAACCAGGTTTATCTTAAACCAGTTTCATCATTTTCAAACTGGTTTATGTGAATTCAACATCTGTTCTGTTACAGATCAGTTTCTGATCACCAAAAACTGGTTTATGTGTAATGTGTCTCTGTAGCCAAAATAACAAGATGCAATTCAATGAATTCAAGTACCACATCTAGGAAAGAGAAAACAAATGCACAAATTAAAAATTGGGACTATCTGGCTAGGCAGCCGTATAATAGAAAAAGAATCTGAAGTATGTAGTGCTTCCAGACTGAGAGCACACTCCACAGTGAAGATCAGCTCTTTGGCTACCCTTGCATGAAGAGCCAGAGCCAATCAGGCCACTAATTTGGTTAGCAGAGTGCTTGCTCAAACTCAGTTGGAGCCAGCCTATGTGCAGTGTTAATAGAAGTCAAGTGTTCTTTGCCAGATGAAGAATCTTACCTGATGTAGTGTCATGCCTTTTAAGGGCTACTTCCAAACACCTGTAGCCCAAGGCTTTTTTGGGTCCATCTGAAAAAAGTCTGGTACATGAACATTTTCTGCGAGTTCCCAGGTAGGTTCTTCTTGGCCAGGAGTATGCAAAATGGTGCATCTGGCTGGTGGCCGGACTCCATTTCCCAACAGCCCCTGCTCACATCGCTGTGGCCATTTTCCAAGGAGACCCCAGTAGCATCAGTACTGTGATGGCACAGGGCCAGGGTTTCCATGTAGACCAGCCTCAGCAGCACAGGCAGGGTGCACAGATGGGCAAGGAGTTGCTTGTGACTGGGGCTGGGATCTTGCACTGGTGTCAGGGTAGTTCAGAGCTGGGGCAGAGTAGCCCTGGGCACCTTCTTTCCTCCTCCTATGTGGGCAGCAGATCTCAGCTCTGCCCTGGCTCCAGACTACACTGTCACTGCTGCAAGATCCCAGCCCCAGAACAGCTTCCCAGCCACGTGTCCTGATGAGATTGCACCTGTGGGCTGGACAGCGTAAAAGGATAGGTCAGATAGCACAACTTGATGTCTTGGTGTCCATGAGGAAAAGCGAAGTGAAGCCCAAGTGTATTTGGAGGTGGGCAGAAGTGAAGGCTTGCTTTAGCCTATCAAAAGCAAACAGAGTCTTGGGGTATGGATCAATGTACCTATGTATCTGCCTTAAAAGGGTGGAGTGGGGTGGAAAGCTGCTGCTTGGGAGCATATAGCATATATTATGCTGAAACTATTTGTATGATCCTGTAGCAGTCATAAGTGAACTAAAAAGCCCTGAACTGGACCCCCCTGTATGAAGCAGGATTGGTTAAAGCAGTTTTGCTGCTTTTACATAGCTATAGGCTCATGCAGATATAACAGTTGCATTGTAATAGCTTTGATAGTGATATATTTGTTATACCTATCTATACCCTTGGTGGACCGTACAAAATAAATAGCTTCCTTTGATCTCATACAAAAAATAACAAGTGAAAAACAAAATAGATGCTGTGATTTGCAGTGTTTTCCAGTTTTATTAATGACATTGAATGGTTTTAGATATATGGTGTGTATACTTAATATTCATTTCTTGATTTTTTTGAGTTGGTACATTATTTCTTAAGTTCTTCTGTCCTTTCTTTCCTTTTGTTTATTGGCTGCAATAAATTCTTATAATTTTTCCTTTCTTGGTTTACTTGATAAAAATTGTACTTAATGCCCTATCTTATGGACATAAAAATGGAAGTGATGGAGTACATTGTTATGATTTATCTATCTTCAGCCAGGACTGTGTTTGTGTTTTTAGTCCCCTAGTGAGACTATAATGTTTTTATAACTACCATTTACTTCTGAATCAAATTATATGATAAAAAAATACATAACCACAAAAAAACCTCCCCAGATGACAAAATGAGAAAGCTTAGAAGTGTATTAACTTTTGATGAAGGAGGGCAATCCTGTGTGGAATCAGACTGTAGAATGGAGGACCCATGCTGAACCTTTGTCTCAGGGCCTTGTTACATGTCGTACTTTGAGCTACTCAAATGTTGATTGGTGTTAGTGTTAGCTCAAGTTTGTAGCAGTCATACATTAAAGCTAAAAACCTTCTCTGACTTTCCCCAACCTGCACAGATGTGACTGGCAAATAGGGTCTCTGGCCTGCTCTTTCTCCTTTACAATGTGCCTGAAATGCAGAGGAGACTGAATCTAGTCTTTACCCTCTCCTACTGGGGACGTTTCCAGTGCGTAAGAAAATCTAGGTGGTGTAGAGACAGCTTCTGCACTCCCATCCCCACTGCCTGTAGTTCAGAGGTTATAAAAGAGGCATGCCAGAGATGAGGGGGAGTGATTTGAGCACATGGTAGTCTGGCTATGCTTAGTGAGCACACAGTCTGTTTTAGGGACTGCTGCCAGCTGGTGCAAATTACAGCAACCCCAGTCTAGAGAGCTAGGATGCCAAAACCAGGTCCTTGCTTGTCCTTGCTCTCTGCTGGACACAGCACAGAATCTGACCCTGGATATTTATTCCAATGTACATGCATTGTGGGTTTTTTGAGGAAATTTACTTGTTCTAGAAGATGCAGCTCAGTGCAGATGTATGACTTCCTAAGCTACAAAGAAAACACAAGTGTTTTTGTCACTATCAGCTTCTCCTTGCAGACACTACAAACATGGAAACTTAAAGATGCAAAACCTTGGATTGGTATTCTTGTAACTATGAAACAGGATCAGACTTGTATGTTACAGTAAACCTGGCATGTATCAGTCTGCTAATTTCAATTTTAACTATACACTGATATTCTCTCTATAGCACTACATGAAAAAGGAGCTGTGAAGAAAGCATGCATCTATCTATGTTTGGTATGTTATAGCACAAAACCATATTCACAAGGAATTATTGGCAAGCATTTGTTTTGCGCCTACAGCTACAAAAATGAAATTGTGTGGTGGAGAAGGAGGGAGGAAAGTGTATATCAGCAGAAGCTGAATTTCTTAGGGATTTTGCTTCTCAAAATCTTGGTAGGATAATACAGTAAACCAACCCTAGAAAATCTGTAAAAGTCTGATACCATAGAAAATGCATTAATGTTAGAGCCTGCCTTTACATTTTTGCTTGGGTGAGGGTGAGACTGGAGGGGGGCTGAAATCACAAACATAAACATATTTTTGTAAAGATGAGCAAAATCATGACTTACCCTACACTTCATGCCCTGCAGCAGAGTTGGAGCTGGAGGGCAAGCCCTGTAGCATGATTATATGGCAGCCCAAGGCAATTGCCCCACCTACCCTTACCCTCGTCTGTGCCTCAGTTTGAAAGTCCTGTCTAAATTCCCAGTTTTGTACCACATCTTGTAGAATACTCTTCTAGGATGCACTATAGGTCAAATAACAATACAGTCCAGTCTGTGATACACTTCGCTGCCATTCACCTTCATTCTTTTCAAAAGGAAGTATTTGAGCTTCAACTATTTCCAGTCACCCAATGGAATGTCTGAATGTCAGACTCTCTCATCTGGTCTCCAGAGGACAGTCATCTAGGGATAAGACTTTTCTTTTGAATAGTACTTGCAGTGGTAGCTCTGCAGTTATGATTTAAAAACACATTTTCTTTACAAGCCTCAGTTTCCAGGTGTTTTTCCAGTTCTGGCGGGGGTATGCTGCGATTCTTTTTATGGTTGTTGTCACCCCAACAATTGCACTTGGACACTGTGCTAAGATTTTGTGCATTGAAGCAGATCCTTTTAAGATAACTTAATTCTTTAAAAGGTTTTTGATCTTTAACTATTAATAATAATACAGTGGAAACTGCTTAATTGCAAGAATAAATTTGCATCCTCAATGTTCTGGAATGTGCCTTTTCACAGAATTCTTTGAGGACACTGCAACTTTTTACAAATATTAATTAAGCCTCACAAAACACCAGAGAATTAAGTGAAAGACATGTATATAGATTACTTCACTGACAAGTGTAATGTAGTTGCCTCTGGGTTCGAACACAGTAGTTATTTACAAGCATGCACAATGATAAGCAGCAATTTGCAATGGGGATGGAGAACAGCATATTCCATTTCAGGAAATGTCTAAGTAGGCAGAATACAATGTTTTGTATTTGAATTTTGCCAGAAGACTGGGATCAACATTATCAGTTGTATGAAAAGGGCTATAATGATTTTTTTTAGACATACTTTTTTTCAGAAGAACGTGCATTTACAATTGTGTACTTAATTTGCATGTGCAATTACTGTCCTTACAGTCATATAAACTGTTGGATTGCTGTGACTGCTTGTCCAAATTAGACATAAAATTACATGCATAGTTTTTGAAAGTTTCTACCCAAGTGGTCACAAGTCATTAACTTTGTCTCATCTGAAAGATGGATTTGGCAATAGAAACACTTTGGATACAAATGAGGAAAATGTGTATTCACAGATCTGTCTCTCCAAAGCGTTAGACTTCATTATAACAGCTTTAAAGCAAGTTATGCAGCATATTGGTCATGAAGGATGTATAGTTACATTAGAGTTACAAAAGGAAAATTATAACTTGAATCAGATAAACTAGAATTATCCTAAGCATAAGCATTATTATTTTTATAGAATGGAATTAGTGTGTATTCTCCTAAACAAAATGCATAACTTAGGTCATTCCTTGCCCCCAGAAACTTACAGTGTAGCTACCACACAGACAACTAAAAGATGAGGTATGGTGGTGAACAAATTGTAGCCAACAAGCTATGGAAAGCTAGGCAAGAACATAGGTTTATCGAGGAGAGGAAAGACATTTGCTTCACAAGACAGAGACTGCTCTAGGTATAGGGAGCTCAGTATGAAAAAGCCTAGGGCTTTATGATAAGGAACACTGAGGAGACAGGAATCGGCCAGACATGAGACCCAAGTGGAGATGAAGCAATATTAGAGGTTTAGCTTATCCAACAACTGGTCAGGGGCATCATCCCACCAAATTGCTTTTACTCTAAATACCTGATACCTTGTATAATTCAATTGTATTCCAAAGGGGCAAAAGTGGAGTGGGAAGAGTATTAATAGATTAAACTAAGTTAACATGGTGAAAGGTGACCCGTGGTGTCCCTCAGGGTTCAATACTCAGACTGGTGCTTTTCAACGTGTTCGTCAATTATTTGGATTCAGGTATTAAAAGCATACTGGCAAAGTTTGTGGATGACACCAAATTATGGGGAGTGTGGTCATGCTCAAAGACAGGCTGGCGATACAGGCCAACCTGGACAGGCTTGCAAGGTGGGTTGATCATAAC
Source organism: Alligator sinensis (assembly GCF_000455745.1). Lineage (NCBI taxonomy): Eukaryota > Metazoa > Chordata > Crocodylia > Alligatoridae > Alligator > Alligator sinensis. The sequence continues at coordinate 309,533 of NW_005842525.1, forward strand.
CTGATGACATTTAACACAGAGAAATGTGAACTGATCTATCTGGGGAGAAATAATCCACAGCACACTTACAGGCTTGTCAGTGCATCATTTGCCAGCACCACAACTGAAAGAGACCTGGGGGTCATGATAGACCACAGAATGAACATGAGCCACCAATGTGATGCCATAGCTGGCAGAGCAAATCAAACAATAGCATGCATCTACCGAAGCATCCCAAGCAAGTCTAAGGATGTCATCTTCCCTCTCTACTTGGCCTTGGTGAGACCGCTGCTGGAGAACTGTGTCCAGTTCTAGGCACCATATTTCAGGAAGGACGTGAAGAAGCTTGAGAGAGTCCAAAGGAGGGTCACGCATATGATTAGAGGTCTGGAGAGCAGGTCATATGAGGAGAGGCTAAAAGACATGGGACTGTTCAGCCTGGAGAAGAGAAGACTTAGAGGGGACTTGGTGGCAGCCTATAAGTATATTCCGGGCATACATCAGGGCCTGAGGGAGCATCTGTTCACCAAGGCACCACAGAGAAAGACAAGAAACAATGGGCATAACCTGATTGAAAATAGCTTCATATTGGACATAAGGAAAAACCTCTTTACAATTCAAGTGCCAAGGGTCTGGAACACACTCACCCCAGAGGTGGTACAGTCACCTACCCTGGCGGTCTTAAAAAAATGTCTCAACGCCCACCTTGATAGGGTCATCTGACCCCAGCAGTCTTTCCTGCCCAAGTGCAGGGGGGCTAGACCTGATGATCTTGTAAGGTCCCTTCCAGCCCGTAACATTCATGAATCTGTGAATCTAAGAAAGAAGAGCTTTTCAGAAGAATTCTGATGAGCTCCAGGGATAAACTGTCTCTGGCAGAGCTGATTTTGCAGTGCTCAGAACTCCATCAAAGATAGGGGCATCATCCTTTCTTCAGTGTGGAGGCAGCATTTTAACAACTGTTTCCTGTCTCTGGGACATGGGTCCCAACTTAAAAACTCTGACAGCCTTAGTATCTCACCTCAGAAATGAGAAGACTATCTTAAATAATACAATGCGTCCTAGGAATAAAGACAGGCCCTGAACTATAGCTTTGTGTATCATCACCAACAATACCTTGTAGCTCAGTAGTAAATAGGTAGCCAATTCAGAGGACGGGAAAGAGTTTTTGTCTGGTTTTTTTAAAGTGAAATTTGAGGCAAAGACCTACCATAGTATAACATTATGTTTAAGGGATTTAAAAGTATCAAATTCGGGATGCACAGTGAATCATGTAGTAAAGCAGGAGTGGTCAACCAGTATCATAAGTGCCACAAGTGGCATGGGCATCCTATGTGTGTGGCATGCAGGAGATCATGGAGGCAACAGGCAACACAGCAGCAGAAAACAGAGCAGAAGATCAGGCAGAGAGCACAGGACAAGAAGCAGAAAACAGAGAAGGAAATTGGGCAGATGAATGGGATCAGAGTGGCACTCAGAGAGGGTACCAGGCTAATTTGTGGCATACCAGCCAAGAATGTTGGCCTCAACTGTATTAGAGGATACAATTCATCAGCATATATGCAAACCATATGTAAAAAGGGGCTAAGTCATGGCTACTGTGGGAAGTCATAACTTTGAAATCCTTGACTTTGTACATGTCAAACCAGATGCTCAGCTGCTGTAAATTGGTGTAGCTCCCTGACCCTTAATTTCTTAACCACCAGATTATGTTTAGAGGTTTCTTTAGAACCAAACTAAATTAAATTAAATAGCATGGTTAAGTATATCCATATTAAGAACTACAACTCCCTCTACTGGGCAGAAAATTGTGACTTAAAGATGTAAAAGTTCAGCTAATGTGGATGACCTGAAGCTACTACTAATTGTATTGTTTTCAAAATGTCAAGCTTTAATGTGAAACTCACAAAAATACTGTCACATAAATTTTAGTAATGCATCTTCATACAATACTGTAAGTAACTTTATTCTTCTTGTGTGGTGATGATACTCCCCTAAATGGGTGCAGTGATTCAGCCTAGAATTGATAAGCAACAAAATGTTCTGGTTGAAAAACTGCCAAATTTGAACCTTTTTGAGTGATAGCTACTAGAGTATTGACTCCTCCACAACAGGTTTTCACCTAATGATTCTGTTTCTCAGTGTTGCCCAGAGCTTCTTCTGAACTCAGTCATAACCCACTCACAAAGACTCCTGTGAATCATATTCCCATAAACTGTTATTTACTCTTAGTCTCATAAATGAGGTGGTACAGAATGCCTAACATATAGATCCTACCTCCTGTGATCCTTCCTTTATGTGAGATCCTCCCAAGTCCATAGAGTTCACAGTCTATAATAAAACCAATTAAAGGAAGGGTACAAAAGTAGGAGCAGAAGGGATTTTATTCCATCACTTATGGGAGATTAGGTGGAAGAAAATGATTTTCAGGAGAGATTTGAGGGAGGATGAGTAGGATGCTCATAAAATGGGAAGATGGAGAAACAGTGAAAAGCAGGTACAAGTTGAGACTAATGAAGGAAATAAAGGAATGGTTAAGAATACAGACTTGTTCTTTATTGATTGCTTCAGCGTGCTGGAGCCATGGGGAGCAGGATGTGTGGACAAAAAAACAGCTTAAAATGAAGATAGGAATGGTATTTTGTTGAGTCTTTGATTTGATCCAGGAAAGGGCTGGAAACCACTGGTGAAATCTGCAGAGGGGGTGAAATGATCAGTGTTATTAAAGAAAGTTTGGGCCACAACATTCAGTGTCAGAGGAGAGGTGAGTTGAGAGACAGGGGGTTTCCCTATTTACTATAGTTAGGGACTTACCCAATTCAGGGTAGCTGCCCCCTGATTTCATGAGCAGAATGCAGGGCCTGGCAGCTATTTTGCAGGGGGAGCACAGTGCCCCCCCCCCCTCCTGTCCCACCCCAGGGGGCTGCTGCAGTGCCCTGACTAATTTTTCAGTAAGTTTTTGTTTTCCAGCAGATTTTGCAGGCATTGCCTGATTTTGCGGGTGATGCCAGATTTTCCAAAATTCACAAAATGCTATTTCGGTATCCCTAACTATGGTCATTGTCCTCTGTACCATTATCCCCTTTCCCAGCAGCAGCCCTGCTATCATGATGCT
>NW_005842525.1:312645-319133 GCF_000455745.1 Alligator sinensis
CTGCTGTCCTCCAAGAGGCTCCTTAGGACTTCCCCTCATGTTGGCCTTTACACAGATCAACCTTCCTTTCGGTTAAATTCTCCCCCTAGAGTCACCAGCAAAAAAGTGGCCCAAAAAAAAAAATGTTGACAGAGCCTTTTCAAACCTGAAATTTTACATAGGAACCTGTTGATATTTGACAACACATTATTTGAAAAAATGGTCACAGTATTCCATTTCAAAATTCTTTAAATTAACAATTTAGATTTTTTTCAAAAGGACTTTTCCATGTGAAACGTATTATATCATAAAAATAAACAAAATCAAAAGTTCAAAGAAGTCCATTACAGCTGATCCAAAATACTTTTTTTAAATGTTAAATGGAAATTTTAAAAAGATTGCTGTTTGTTATGATTTGCAATACAATTAAACTTCAAAATAATCTTTTCTATTCAACTCTGGGTGAAGGAGATTCATAACACCCCAAACTATCTCACCAGGACCTGATTCTAAACCATTTTCTTAACTCATGTGCTCTAGTACTTCAGTGACTTTCCTCTTGCCCTTCTGATGTGCTCCCATCTCCACATCATCCTTCTTCACTATAAACTTCTTGGACAGGACCCCAGTACCACATGACAGGTTCCTTCCGTTACCTTCACAGGGACTATTTCAGTACCACATGACCTTTCCTTCTCTTTTTCCCTTTTCTGACTTCCCACACTCTGACATTTCTGACGAAGAAATTCCTCCACTAGACTAAAACCTCCAGCAGAATAGTAGCTCTTCATATCAGCTCCCTAAAAATGCTTCCACAACATGTTCTCCCTCCCTCTGAGTGCATCCAGAGGAGCAGACCTCCTATGAGCCTCCCTTTCTATGAGATTCTCCCAGGTCTGTCTCCCCCTGGACATTCCTCTGAAACATTTTTCACAGGCTCCTATATACTTCAACCTCTTCATAGGCTTCCAGATCTCCACAAAAAGATTTTTAAAGCACTGAAGAGGAAGTAAAGCTTTGATTACTAAAATATTCCTTTCTCACTTAGTTTCCTTAGAGAATGATACTAGAATCCAAAGTAGCTTTTAATGAGTTACATTCTATAAACATGAAATCTCTGTCTTTATTTTTAAATGGAAGCAATGCTAATTTTGTAAGAAACCTGGTGACATCAATTTTCTTTTAGATATATAACTCCATGCTTCATGCACATTTATTTAGAAGTAAAAGGAAATAAAGCACTATGTAAGTAATAGCAACGTGAAGATGCATGGAACTAGAATGATTCCTTAACTAATTTTTGCAAGAGAATTCTGCATGATTGCTTATTCTCTTTATTTTTTCTTTCACTACAGAGTCACTGATCTTAAGTGGTGCAATTAGCTGAAGAATACTGAGTGTGCATGAAGTTATTAGTTGATTTACTGTCTCCTGGAATTTGTCTGAGCCACTTGTAACCAACGAAGCTGAACATACGGAATTAGTATTCCTGGGTTACATAAATTTAATTCTTGACATTTTTAACAATCAGAAACTTTACTTTTTCTGGCAATTATTTTTCCACAGTTTCTTTTACCTTTCACAAGTAGAAAGATATGCCACAGAGTAACTCATGCACAGCATAATCAAATGAAAGGTTATATATTAGCTGATTCTAAAAATGTATTGTATCATAATGTAACGACAGGAAGTCTCAGCCTATGATAATAAAACAAGATAGAAAAAATGCTAAAAGTACAAGCCCATCCCATAAGAAAGAAGGGGACTGAAAACTCTATGATGGATAACCGACAAAAAGAAATCATGTAAACAACTGCCTCTTGTGTATGTGCCCATTTCAAGGGCTAAGTACAGATGTTCTGTTAGAGCGCTGGATGAAGTGCTCTAACAGAAAGTGCTTTAGTCTAATACCACCATTTATCAAGGGTTAACTTAGAGCATGATCTCCATTTTGCTGTGAACCTCTGTTCAGTTATGGCTTTAGAGTGCTTTCTACATGCTTAAAGTGTGATAGGTGTAATGTCTGTACCTAACCTAGGTTTGAGGTCCATACTTTTCCTTCCCTTGTAACTAGGTACCTTGATTCATGTCCTGATGTAATTAACTCAGCACAGCTGCTATGTTCTATAACTAATACTATAACATTGCAGTAATTAATGCTTGTCAATGTTTCTGAAAATGATGGAGCTATATCACCATCAATTTAAATGGTTTAGTACAAGGTAAACTATGGGCCTTCAGATATACAAACAAGGGTGAATAGCTGTTTGGTTTGCAATTAAAATAACTTTCATAGAAGCTGAGCTATAAGTCATACTTTCAACCTTCAGGATTATTTCCCCCTTCCTTGAGACAGCTGATTACCACTTGTGCTAACAGGTAATATATAACAACATCCAGGGAAACCAACAGTTTGTTTTGTGAGAACCTACTGGTGAGACAACAATGATCTTCACAAGCAAGATTGTATTGTTCCTTCAGTTTTGCACTTCAGTAGGAGCAAGAGGTCTCAACACTTTAAAAAATTTGTCCTGCAAAAAAAATTATGTCTACACCACAAACTTACTGTGCCAACCACAGCACCTGCCCACCAGTGCACTTCATAGCTTTGCTATGAAGTGCACTACTTCATAAACTGGAAGCAGGGTAGCCATATCTGCGCAGCAATGTAAATAAATAGTGCTGACTCTGGCCAGTGCTAATTAGCTTGAGTGCAGTTTCATATAGACATGGTTACATTGCTTCGCATTCAGGAGGTAACCCATATAGAGGAACATGTTTAAGCATGCCAATGAATAAGTGTGTGGAGTAGACCCACTCTACCTGTTCTTTTTTAAAAAAAGAAAAAGAAAAAAGAAGAAAAATGCCACAAGATGAGAAAATAGATGTTTCATAATCTTGTGGCCCAGGCTGTCATTGACCCTAAGGCTGTAGCATGGATGAGTAAAGAAGAGAATAAATAAGGTTTACCTATTCTACACATGCACAACCAGCCCCACCTGCTATGTTCACCCATCCTACACACACACACACACACCTCCATTTTCTGCATTATCAGCCTGGACTGCACATCTGAGGGCAGGAGGGGAGGCAGGTTTGTGCACCATTACTACTTTTCCCTCTATTTCCTGGCTGGGAAAGAGGGACAAGTTTTTCTTACAGCCTGAGTTCTGTCTCTCGTACCACTCACTGGAGCTTGTCTGATGTAAGTGGGGGACTAATCTGCATCTTGTGAAGGGGTGGCATCAATTACTCCCCAGATACAGCTACCACAAGTAAAGGGAAAATAGAGAAGCATTTGTCAGCATTCCTCCCTAAGTCTTCTCCTGAGAAGGTGCAGCTACATAGCACCCCAAGTTCAGTCAGGAACAATCTTGTTAGTCCAGTTCAGGAGGTAGAACTGTTCCACATAAAACTTCTAGACCTATTGTCAGTATAGATGTGTTGGACATTTTCTGCTTCTTTTCTCTAGGTAACCAAGGCTATATAGGAAATAAACAGGAAAAGGGAGCTGTGGAAATCTTGGTTTGGTAAGTGTAACAGGATAGTCCTTAATAGCTCCCTATCAATTCTAGATACAGGATACAAATGTTATTCCACACACTGCTGTGTGTTGTGACCAGCATGGCATTTTCTTCATTATTATTCTAGTTGTTATTAATATAGCAGCAAATGCAGGAAATGTACTTCAACAACAAATAGCACAACATGATCGCTTTTCCAAGGAACTTGGGCCCAGCCCACAAAGATGTCTCACTTTTTGCTACTCAGCTGCCAGAACACAATTTATGAGTCCAAGTTAGGTGCCACTGAGATTGTGTACATGTGAATTTATGCATGCCTACACTTAATACACCTTAGCCTAAGGTGCATTAAGGTGATTTAAGTGCGTGTCTACATGTGCACGCCTTAAGGTGCCTTAATGTGGCTCTCTGGGCAAATACCTTTACAGCCTGCACTAGTCAGTGCCCTGGACAGCCCCCCAAAGCCTGTGGCAGTGTAGCCAGATGATGCAGCCCAACACGGGCTGAGGGGGTGGGAGCCTCCAGTCCCCCTGGATGTGATTGGCCTGGACCCGGTCCTGACCCCAGCCCAGGTGCTAACCCCCTCCCCATGTGCCTGCCTCCCCAGCGTTGCCTCATGGCATCCCGCACTGCCACTTGGCACTACCAAGATGAAGAAATGGCAGGTGCTGTTCTCCAAGGTGCACATGCTGGAGCTGGAATGGCAGTTCCAGCAGCAGTGGTACCTGTCAGTGTGCTAACTGACTTGGGACTAAATCAGCAGAGGAGGCAGGAGGCGCAAGGGCTCCTGTCAAAGCATAAGGGAAAGGCCCCCTGCAACTCCCTTCAGGGGAAGGGGGCAGCCCAGCTTGGGCAGGGCCTTTGCTAGCAACTCCCCCACACCTCTCCCTTGAGGTAGATTTGCTGGCTGAGCAATATAGCCCTCCAGGAGCAGGATGCTTTGCTGCCCACCTGGGATCCAGGCACACTTAGAAGCCCACACTAGGGCTCCCACCCAGGAGAGCACACTAGCTGGGACTGTCTCTGCCCCCAGCACCTAGCATGACTTTCCCTGCTCCACCCACCTGCATCCTGGGCAAGTGCCCAGGCTCCCTGCTGGACACTGCCTACAGGAGAAGCAGCGTGAGCTCCTGGGGGCTGTGTTGCTCAGCCCATGAAGGCTGGGCACAGCACAGGTGGGGGCTTGGCTGTGTATCAGGTAGGCCAAGGAGAGACTTTAGCCACTGTCCACATTACGCCCAGCCTGCCCTAGCTGAGCTGTGCAGAGCCCCCAGGAGTTCACACCACAGGGCTGCATTGCCCAGCCAGCAAACCTGCCCCAAGGGAGGGGCATGGCGGAGCTGCTAGCTAAGGTCCTGCCCATGCTGCGCTACCCCCTTCCTTTGTAGGGTGTTGCAGGGGGACCTTTTCCTTGTGCTTTGACAGGAGCCCTTGCACTTCTTGCCCCCTCTGCTGACTTAGTTCCAAGTTGGTCGGCACACCACTGCTCCAGCATCTGCGCCTTGGAGAACAGCACCTGTTGTCCCTAAAAAGTGACTGGGAAAAGGTAGGAGCCTAAAACTGGGATTCATAGGAGCCAGTATACTGATCTGGGGGATCACCTAAAACAGCCAATGGAAGAGGTACATGTGTGACATCCTTCCTCTCTCTCCTGCACTTATGCACCTACGTAAAGTACCAAATTTTTGTGAGAAATGTAAGTCCTTTCTCCCAACACAATTTATGAATATTTCATACAAAATTCATAATCAGTCCCAAGAACAAGGACTAGGAACCAGTTTCATACCTCCCAGATAAATGTCCCTGAATGGGTAGGTCACTCTCCTGGGAGGAGGGAGATGTTGCTTTCAAAGGCCCCAAGGTTGAAGAGAACATTGAGCCCAGGCTAGGACACTTCCTGGGCAAGTACTCTAACCAGTAGTCTATTATAAAAAAGGTGGGAGACACCATTGCCACTACTCTTTGAATGAAAGTAGCAGCTGTGACTGCTGAGCTTCAAGCTGAACTCAGTAATGTTGGTATATATTAAGTGTTCTTGGGGCATGCCTCCCAGAGCAGTAGGCCTGTGCGAGTCAGCAGCAATCTGATCTGGCTTTGGATCTGGCCACTTCGGATGGCCACGATCCGATCCGGAGCTCCAGACCGGGTTTCCGCCTCGATGTAGCCGAAACTTTGAAGCCACCTCAGAGATCCGGCCATAGGGTACAATGGGGAATCAATGAAATGTCTATAACTTTGTTGTTTCTTCTCTGATTTGCATGAATCTTGCATGGATAGTAGCCTCTGCTGAGAGCATGAAATCTGCCAAGTTTCAAGAGTATCGGTGTAGGGGTTTGGGGGGAACTGTACCCCAAATTCTTGAAAGCCAAACTCATGTCACGGCTGTGTCACATCACAGGGGGGTGAAAATTGCAGGGGTGGTAGCTCCTACTGAGGCCACAAAGCCTGCAAAGATTCAAGAAGTTCAGTGCAGGGGTTTGGGGGGAACTGTACCCCAAATGCTTGAACTTAGACGCAGGTATAGCAGTGGACGTAGTCTTTCTGGACTTTTTAGGAAGGCCTTCGACATGGTCTCTCACCCCATTCTCATTAAAAAACTAGGGGACTATGGCATTGACACCTACACAGTCAATTGGGCCACTAACTGGCTGGAGGGTCGCACCCAGAGAGTGGTGGTGGATGGGTCTTATTCGACCTGGAGGGATGTGGGCAGTGGGGTTCCCCAGGGCTCGGTCCTCGGGCCTGCGCTGTTCAATATCTTCATCAGTGACTTGGACAAGGGGGTAAAAAGCACCCTGTTCAAATTCTCAGATGACACTAAGATATGGGGGGAAATGGGCATACTAGACGGAAAGAATAGGCTGCAATCGGACCTAGACAGGTTACAGGGGTGGGCAGATGAGAACAGGATGGGTTTCAACACTGACAAGTGCAAGGTGCTGCACCTGGGGAGGAAGAACCAGCAGCATACCTACAGGCTGGGGA
>NW_005842525.1:319761-326387 GCF_000455745.1 Alligator sinensis
TTGCCAGGGTCGTTTTCCCCCAGTACTCTTTCCTGCCATGGCAGGGGGTCGGACTTGATGATCTACTCAGGTCCCTCCGACCCTACAAACTATGAAACTATGAAAGCAAAGCTCCTGTCATGTCTATGTGTTACACCACAGGGGGGGTCAAAACTGCAGGGCTGGTAGCTCTTACTGAGGCCACAAAGCCTGCCAAGTTTCAAGGAGATAGGTGCAGGGGTTTGGGGGGGAACTGCCCCTCAAGTTGCAGACAAGCAAAACTCATGCCATGGGTGACCCTGCATATCTTAAGGTGCAGTGGGGTGACAGCTGCAGGGATGGTGGCCCCTGCTGTGATGCCTGCCAGCTGTCAGGGAGATCGGTGCAGGGGGGTTCTGGGGCCCTGCATCCCTAGCTGCTGACGGGCAAAACTCTTGCTAAGGCTGTGTCTGTCTTGGGGCAGTTGATTGTCTGTATTGATTCTTTCCTCTCCTTAGCCTGGTTTTTTGGTGCTAATTGATACTTGTTAAGTCGTTATGTAATAGCTTGATCCTGTGTATTGAGCTGGTCCCTGAGTCCCTGGTCCCTGAGTGAATCATGATTGATTGATTGGTAACTGGTAACACAGCAGCTTAGCAGCCAGGCCTACAGTAGTGTCTCTCCTCCCTGCCCCAAGACAGACACAGTCAGTCCCACAGCACCCATGTCATGAGTTTTGCTTGTCCACAGCTTGAGGGGCTGTTCCCCCTCAAACCGCTGCACTGATCTTCTTGAAACTTGGCAGGCTTTGTGGCTTCAGTAAGAGCCACCATCCCTTCAGTTTTCACCCCACTATGTTGTAACGCCTAGATGTGACATGAGTTTTGCTTTCAAGAATTTGGGGTGCTGTTCCCCCCAGACCCCTGCACTGATATGCTCAAAACTTCACAGACTTTATTCTCTCTGCATAGTCTACCATCTCTGAAAATTTCGTCCAAATTGGACAAAAAACAACAAAGTTATAGATATTTTATTGTTTCCCCATTATACCCTATGGCCGGAACTCCAAGGCGGCTCCAAGGAAGCTCCGAAGCTCTTCAGAAGCTCCAGACTGCTTCAAGAAGCTGAACGAGGCCAGTGCTTTGACCCAGATGTGCTGCTTCAGACCCCAAAGCGTCTGAAGCTTCTCCGGATCCGAAACTCTGTCTGAAGCCTTGCACAGCCCTACAGAGCAGGCTCCTCTGACCTACTGACGTCTAGTTTGTGAATCCCCAATGATTTCAATGGAAGATAAGTGCCAAAATATTTGGCTTAGCCAAACTGGAGCCAGTCTAGGCATTCCTAGTAACAAATCTTTAGGTGCCTAGAAAAATTTACTGATAAAAAAATAGATGCCTAGCAGAATATGTATGGATTGCGCATTGGGGTTTAGACATTTAAAATGAGCTGTGACTCACTGGGATTTAGATATGTAAAACACGAGATGCTTAATGCACAGTAGACTTATTCTACTGTGCATTAGTGTGCACATCAAAAACTGTGCTAATACATTAATGTGCAGTAGGATTAGTCTACTGTGCATTGTCACACAAAGCGTGTGATGGCGCTAACGCACAGTACAGCAGCTTACTGTGCATTTATTTAGTACTTAATTATACAAGTACTATGTTTAATGTGCGGTAAGCACTGCGCATTAATGAAGGTGTAGACACACCCAGGATTTGGGTCCTTAGATAACAAGAGAACTTCTCAGGATTAGGCCCTTAGTGAGTTAGATACAATGTAGACTAGATATAGCATGCTTATCATTAATGCTTATATTTTTCATCCCTATCTCATCTGCTACAAGATTTTGGTTTTTAATTGTCAAGTGTAAGTACAGGAATAACAAGTTTCAGAGAATATTGGAAAAACAAGCTGAACAAACTTAAGTTTGGAACAGAGATTTGAAGGAGGGAGAGCAGTTGTTTCCAGGGTTCGAATTACACTCTGACTCTTGCGGGGGGGTCTGCAGTAGTGGCAGCTGAAAGGACCCACCGCCACCTGGGTTGCTTAGAAAGGCACGGGGCGGGCCAGGGGCTCTCATCTCTTAGAGCAGGGTTCTCGTCTCTTATGGGGGGCCCCCCTGAGCCCCTCCGTATTTCAAACCCTGGTTGTTTCTAAAAAAATAAATCAGAATGTAAAGAATTAAAACAGATAAAGTGAAATGTCACAGAACAGTACATGTTCAATGGAAAGGGAAATAGGAAATTTGCAGCAGGTATTTTACAAACTTCAGATATGTTTTAAATTAGCAAGATAAGGAACCACGTGATGGCAGCACAGCATAAGAAATAGCAGCTCCTATACTTTTAGTAAAGATGAGTAGGTGGAAAAACAGTTTTTATTACCATCAAAAAAAGAGAGGTGATTAACCATAAAAAGATGCATCCTTTGTTAAAAATGCTCAATCTGCATATGAATCTCAGTATATCCAAGAAATGGTCGAGTAACAAAATGGTATAATCCTGTTCACAGCTTGAGTCACATCTTTTACTCAGAGCAGAGTTCAGGTTTATTATGTGCATGAATGTTCTGTTTGTTCAAAGTAATTCAAAGTTGGCAATAATAATACAAAAGGATGCTATATAAATTGGTTAATGGACTAGAATTAAGTGTAGCCCACTGAAATTAAGAGGTACCAATCAATTTTCAAGCTGGAAAAATTAGAACACTCAGTCTCTTTTCATATTTTCCTCTCCCCAATTCCTGTCTGACCTCTCTTCCCCCAACAGCTACAGTTCTACCTCTTCCAGTTTGTATTCTCTGCTGCTGTTAATACTAGCTATTACACTATTTGCCTCTATTGTCATGAGGCTTTGAACTGCCCTATTCCATCGGTGTTTCCACAATTATCCACAGGGTGCTTTCCTGGACCAGAGCACTAGTAGATTGTTCCATTGGGTGAATATTCCCCAGATCTGCACCTTGTTACCAGACTAATTATTTTGTATTGATCTATATTGAACTCTGTTTGACTCTAGCTATTTAGCTAGACCCGTTTAGATGGGTCAAATCATTCTGAGTTATCTTGGGTTGTTTCTCATTATTGTCCCCGCTTCCAGTGTTAGTATTGTGTGCAATCCTAAATCTATGGTTTTCACTAACAATGTTCAAAGAATGTATAATATTAATATCAATGATATTCAACCCTGCAGAGCCAGTGAAGCATTTTGTGACTGAATGTGCATATTCATAACAATAGGGCATGTCTTAGGATCATAGGAAATTAGGGCTGGAAGTGACCTCACAGCTCAAGACAGGATCATCCCTGACTACACTCAACCAAGTATCATATTTTATTAAGAAAATAAGACAGGAATTGGGAGGAGCAAACTACTCAGCCAAGTGTCTGTCTAACCTGCTCTTGAAAATTTTCAGGAATGGCGATTCCACAGCTTCTCTCATTAGCTTGTTCCAATGCTTGACCACCCTCACAGTCAGAAAGTTCCTTTTAATCTCCAAGGTAGTGCATACATACAGGCCCCTCCCAGCTGAAGCACTCAAAATGGTCCATGCTATTGTGGAGCTCTGCAGCTTGGAGGCTGGAGAGCAGAGATCCCAGCCTTTTGAGCCTGAGGCTTGGGAGGTTCCTGAGGACTGTTGAATAGAGAGGGAGCTTTTTGGCTCTTTGCCACCTACCACTGCTCTGGTTTTGCTTTGTGCTCTATGCCAGTGGTGTAACAAGTGGGGAGCAACATGGGCAGCCATCCCTAGCATCACTGTTTTTTGTTTTTTGGGGGTTTTTTGGGAGCGGGGGTGGGGACACAACTGCAACCAGCAGCTGCATGTTTGTGTTTGTGAACCACAAGTTGCCACTTCTGTTTTGCCCTAGGCACCCAGCTGTGTCCCTACACTGATGCATGTTGCCACTCCAGACCTGGTTAGTTTTACCTCCAGGACCTTGTCAGTTACAGGAGGAGCGCTATCATCCTGGGAAGTCTGAAATGGACACATGCTGTTCCTTCTGCCCAAGGCAAAGTGCCATGGCCTACCTGGGTAAGCTTTGTAGCTTTTTCCAACTTGTCTGACAGGCAACAGCATAGCAGTGCTGGGCATCATGACCAAGGCAGTGGAAAGGTGCTTCCTTGAGATGTGCTACCTGCTCTCACCAACAGAAATAGGCCTGAAGATGTTGCCATACAGGATACAATGGAGAATGGTCTCTGGGACCATGTACCAGTGCTTCTTCACCACAAAGCTGAGCGGTGACTATTGGGAGCACATAGTCCTGTGGATGTGGGTAATGTCCATTGGTAGCAATACTCTATATTAAGCCAGCTGTTATAAGCCATCCATGTATATTTTATACATTAAAAATTAATTTTACATATTATTTATTACATATTTATTTAATGTAATATAAGCCAGCTAAGTGTTCATTCTGCCCATGTACCACAGGGGCTGCAAGTGGCAGTGGTTCTGGGGAGTCTGCGTAGACCCTGCAGCATGCAGCCCAGGACCTGTGACCTGTATGGCATGTGGCCCCAGACCAGTTTGAAATTGGGCAGCCCTGCCCTAAATTGTATAATCTTTGAAACGTCTGGAGTTACTGTAGCAGAAAATGATGTGGCTATGCCACCTGCTGATCTGTCCACAGAACTACACAGAGTTAAAAATTCTATAAATTCACTGCTCTTGCTGGTACCTGGTGTAAATCTACCCTGCCTTCCACTTGACTTCAGACTAACATACCTACCTACATCTCTGTGGTAAGTCGGAACATACTAGAAAAATTCATTTAAGACTATCCATACAAAACATTCAGAAGTACCACAGGATGTACGCTTTGGAGAAGTACAGACTGACAGCCCAATTTTGTCTGTGCTCCTAGGCAGAACTGTCAGTGAAGTTCCTGAGCTAGTTCTAGGCACAGAATATTGAAGACTTGTCTAGACCACTGCTGCAGCTAGTTCTGGGGGGCTGGGGCTGAGCATACCTCACACGCCTCAGTCTGCAGGAATGTCCAAAAAGGAAACGTCTTCAGCAAGGCTCTTCTAGACTTATCCCTTGGTACCCACTCCCAACCCCTGGATCTCCATTGGATCTGGTAGTTGCCACAGAAGATGAAATTGGAGCAATCTCTGGCAAACATCTGGGTTTAAAGCATATCTGGATGGACAGGAACAGCCCCATACCCAGGGAACCCAGCACTGCAACTATATAGTCAAGCCCATTGAACAGAAGGCTATTTTAGTTTTAACATTTATGAAAGAAGGAAGATATTTTTAGGACAATTTTGCTAGCAGTGATGATAATTTACCAGAGCTGTGAATGATTTAATAGATGGTAAGGATAGAAGGAACTATTACCCTCACTTATTCCTGCATAGCACAGACCATAAACTTTCCTGAACTATTTCCTGTACTAATGTAAATTTTCACCACTTGAAATATATGTACATAGTTGAAACTAGTTTAAAACTGTTTATATTTAATGAGACATGATTTACACGTTGTTAAATTTAGATGATTAAAAATAAGCAGTTCACATGAGATACCCAGTTACTAGCTTAAATAAATTCATGCAGGTGTTTTGCTTCTCATTCTTCAATTAAGAGAACAAAATGGGTGCTTCCAAACAAATGAATATTTTTTTCAAATATTTTCGACAGCTTGTATGAATAACCCAAAGAACAAAACATGTTGCTAACAGCTGAATGGGCTCCAACTCTGTATCAGTTACTGACTGAAAGTCTTGTGAAATTCTTGGATCAGTTTATACAGTAGAAAGAGCGTATAGAGAGGATTATTAGGTGTTAAGTTTCTCCATCTTTTGAAATTAGTTTTCTGGTATGTGCAGGTCTGAAATTATTATTTTTTCTCCCTTTACTGTTAAGTGTTGTGAAGGTATACCAGATGCACTTTCAAACATGCTTCAGACTGTGGGGATTGTGCATGGAGGGCACCACAGACACCACAAACTTGCTGTTCCAACACCGGTCCCTGGAGCATGCATGAGATGACTCTTGTGCAGAAGTCTAGCTGGGCAGCTAGGAAAAATGTTTCTCTAGGTCAGAGGATGATCCTAAATTAAAGCCATTATTCAGGGTCTTTGGAGCAGTACTTTTCTAGGTAAAGGTATATGACAAAGTCCAGTCCTTGCTCAGCCCTTGTTATTTCCTCATATATGGGATGAAATCACAAGGTAGGGTTGGGGACTGAGTCCAATCCAGAAAAGCAAAGATATGGAGGTGCCAACTCCTATACAAGGAGGATTACACCCCGGAATAACATTTAAGGCAACTAAATACCTTCCTGGGTCAAGTCTACAGGCTCGACGCAAAGCCTGCTACAATCAATGAGGCTTGCAAGGTGCTTTGGGGACAAGCAATCTCTTTTATCAGACCGACTGAGCAACCGCGTCCTTAGGCCAACAGGGCTACGACCGAAAACCCTACATCGGTGAGGCTTTACATTTGGGTCAAGGTTGAAATGTCAACCAACGAAGGGCCTCGGGGGCGGGGGGGGCGTTAAACAAACGCCTTCGTCTGTACACTTCGTGCTCGGCACTAGCAGCGGGGACGTCGGGAGGGGCAGGCCCGCAACCTCGCCGCCGCGTCACCCCCCGCGGGGCTCCTTGAGGCCCCGCCTCCGCCTCGCGTCCCGCCCCCCGCCCACCGCCCCCAC
>NW_005842525.1:326641-337646 GCF_000455745.1 Alligator sinensis
GCCCCTCCCCTCCCCTCCCCTCCCGCGCCAGCGTCGTGGGGACGGTCTCTCTCTCTCCGCCAGGCCCAGGCGCCTTATTCCCCCGGCCCGACCTCCCCCAGCCGCGTTTCCCCCCGCCTGCCTTTACCAGCCCTCTTCCTGCCCCCTCCCCCCCCCCAAGAAGCGGCCCTGACAAACTGCACAAACGAGGCACCCTGGCAGTCGCACCTGCATCAGATCTGTGAAGCAGAGACAAGCCCCATGCACCTGCACGCTTGGTCTTGGCTGAGGCTGTTTGTGACCCATGAAAGTAATGATGCAGTCGTGTCCCAAAGGAGAGGTCCTTCCAGCAGCTGGCAGCCCCTGGCAGTCTCGTCTCTCCCAAGCTGGAGAAGGGGATTAGAAGAGTAACGAAGGAAAGTTACTTTTCAGATTGCCATCTCCGCTAGCAGGCCGGTGCACGTGTGTGGGTCTCCTGGTGTTGCGCTCCACAGCTGGGGGGATCCCAGTGCTTTCTGCTTATCCTCACACTGTTACTGAGAAGAATCTAGTTTGCAAATGATCTGGTCAGACTGGGGACAGACTCAGGCCCCAGCCTGCCACAGATGCTGTGCCTGCTTAATGTTGTAGTTTAGGGGTTTTCACCCTTTTTAAGGAGTGTACCCCTTCTGGATACGCTTCTGGCAGGGTGGGGAGGGGCAGGAGGGGGTACATTATCAGCTACACCAGCCAAAAAACGCCAGTAGCCAGTGATGTTAATTCTCCATTTATTGGGGCTAATGTGATAAGGCACTGATGTATTGGTGCACCTCTACTGGAATTGTCATTTTGGACCCAGATGCTCACTGGGTAAAAATAACAAAGCTGGTAGAACAGGTTTATCTGTCTTGACAGGTGAAGTTAGGAGACAGGAAAGTAGTTAAAAGGATGCTATCGTGACGCTGAAAATTTAGGGAGAGACTTTAAGACATAGATAGCAAAGTCACTGGGAGTTGAGTCTAACTTGTCTTTTGAAATATATCTCATATTTTTCAGTTTGAGCACAATAAAAAGCATGACAATACAGTAAGCAGGGCTAGTAAAATATGATGTACTTTCTATTTCCTGTTGAGCTGCCCAGTACACTGCTTTACTCAGTAACCTACTAATGGTACATGTGGCCTGTTGTCTTTTCTGAAATATAGCTTAAATATCTGGTTGTGGGCTGCCATTTTAAAACGCAAAGGATTTACAAAGTTTAGAAGAAAATAACAGTATTGACATTTTTTTTTTTTGCAATGTTTCCTTAACTAATTAGACTTGTGGGGCCCAACCTTTTTGCTTGGCAGGCCAGATGGGCAGTGCCTCATCCTACCACACAAGGGAAAGGTACCTGACCTGGCTGTGGCCCAGCCCCAACCTGGTCCTGCAGGGTGGGGTGGGGAGGTGGCCCTGGGCTGGGGGAATGGGATGTGACTTGGCCCAGCCCCAATCCAGAAGCAGGGAGGGGCCAAGTGCAGGACTTGGGAATTTGGCAGTAGGGAGGGTGGCTATACTAATGGCCACCACTTTCTCCACCCCACCCCCTTCCCTTCCACCAAATTTCTGGGTCCATGGGGATTCCTATGGACCCGATGAGATGGTTTCATGGGCTGCATTTGGCCCATGGGCCAGAGGTTGAGCACTACTAAATTAGACTAAACTCCGATTCTCAGTGTTGTCTTCCAAGATATAATTTGATGGCAAATTTTTATTTGTGTGTGAATTTATTAAAATGTACAGGGTGAAGTCCAAAAGCATAATTGAAGTAAGACTCTTTGCCATTCCTGTATCCTCCAGTTGTATAGTAATTAGTATTGTGTGTGGCTGTGCATTTTGTAAGAGTAAAATTGGGATTTAGGAAGTTTTGAGTTCTGTCACTTGTGTTGCTGCTGTCTCACTGTGCATCAGGTTAGGACAACTTGACCAATTTCTTTATTTTCCCAATCTGCAAAGTATAAATAACATTTATATGCCTATTCTACAGGAATGCAGTTGAAGATAAATGTTGGTACAGTACTTTGTGTGTGCAAGTTACTATGAAAATGCTAGCACATATTGTTTTCATAGACTTCAAGGTTAGAAAGAAAGCAGCTCTTTTGCATTCAGTCATTTTACTGAGTATAATGATATCTGATGTATAAACTTCATTTATTTACTTAAATGGATTGTTGTCTCTGATACCTACTGCTAGCTCGTGTTTATTTCAAATAATGAATACCAAGAGAGACAACATACATGACTAGATGCCTTTTTCCTTTTTGCCATGGGAAGTAGATATAGAGAAGGTAATGTAAAGCCCCCAAGTCTGTCAGATTCCTGGTAAGGGTAGAAACCCTGTGTTGGGTCTCCTAGTCATGTACTTGTTTAATTATTATATAAATGCTGTCATTACTTCAGATACTTTACTGTTGATTTGGGAATGGCCGTTGTTAAGGAAAGGAGAAGGGTCTTATAGGCAAATACTGGCAACAGATCAGAGCTATCTGAAAACCTGCTTGGTTTTTTGTTGACTTGCCTTTCCACTTAACAGCCTGCCAGGGTCGTTGGAGCTAGGGAGATAGCTCCCTGAGGACTTTCTCCCTTCTCATCAGCACACTGGTCGGAATTTTGTTTCAAAATTACAAAATAAACCACTTCATATTTTTTAAATAATTGTTTTGGAATCTATTTCCCAGAGAATTTTAGAATTACTGGGTTTTATTCCAAATCAGAGAGAACCCAGAATTCTCAACATATGAACATATGAATTTTCTCAGATCTTCTGCCAGATGAAATGGCTGTTCTTCACACAGCCCAACAGAAAACGTTAAACAATTAAATCTTGTGTCCGTTACTAGTCTAGAGTTTGCATGCAGCTGAATTAGACATGTTAGTGTTTAAAAAAGGAAATGGTTTAAGTAAAAGCTGGCACAGCACAAAAATCAGGGAGCAATGTGAAGTGTTTGTAGTTAAAATTAGGGGTGCGTCGATAGAGGTTTTTGCGGCTGATACCGATAACCAAATTTTAAGGAGGCATGTCGGCCAATGCTGATCTGATTTCTGATACCAGCCCCGTAGCTTGGAGAGCCCCCTCCCCCCCCACATCAGACTTACCAGCTGGAGGCAGAAGAGAAGGGACATGAGGATGGGCAGATCAAGGTCCCTTTGTGGGGGAGGAGGGGGGCTGGGGTAAGCGCTGCCCAGCCAAGGCAGAGCAGGTGCAGGACGGTGCCGCTGCTCGTCCGGGGAGGCAAGGGGGGCGGGTCCTACCGCTGCTCGGCCGGGAGCTGCTGGGCCGTTGCTAGCCTGCTTGTCCCACTGCTCCCACCGCTTGCTCAGGAGGGTGTGCGCCCCCAGATCTGCTCAGGGCAGGCTGGGGCCAGGGCTGCACCAAGCTCTTTCCGGTGGGGCAGGACTGTGCTGGGAGGGGTCTGGGGGGGGGGGCCAAACCCCCCCCCCATACCCTGCGAGGCGGGGACCGCCATCGGGAGCCCCGGGACAAGCAGGCGAGCACCAGGTGAATGGGGTGTGGTGGTGGGAGCTGCTCCCCACCCCCCCTGCACACCCCAGGACAAGCCCCTGCACCTGCTCCACCCTGGCTGAGCAGCGCTTGCCCCTGGCCCAGCTCCAGCCACCCTCCTCCCTTCCCACGGGGGCCTTGATCTGCCCCCCAGTGCCCCTTCCCTTCCTCTCCCCCTACACCAGATTTACTAGTTGGAGGCAGCTCTTCAAGCTGCTGAGCTGTGCTCCTCATGTGCTGTGCATGTGCACAGACCATTTATTGGCTAAATTATCAACCTGATATGGCCAATTTCCGATGTATTACATTTTCTTTATATCAGAGCTGATCCAATATCAGACCGATGTATTGGTGCACTTCTAGTTAAAATGCACTCCCAGAACAGACAAGTAAATTTTTTTAAGTGATGATGTAAAGCAGGGCTGTCCAACTGGTAGCCATTAAGCTGCATATGACCCCTGAGGGCCTAACCTGGCCCTCTACTCTCAGTCCAGGTGCTGCTTCTGTCATCATTCTTGTGCTGCTGTCACTGGGGTCTCCTGGATCCCCCTCCCACTTCCAGCTTCTGCTTCCTGACCTCCCCCAGCCTGTAGATGGGGATGGCGCAGTCTGTGATCCCTTTCCGCTTCTCCATGATTCTCTCTGCAGCTGGAATTAATGTTGGGGAAAAAAATAGAAAGACTGATGTTGTATAGAAGACAGCAAGGGAAACTTGTAAAGAAGCAGAGGTGGCAGGGTGACTTGATAATTCAACGAATCAACTTCATTCAGAAATAGAGGCAGTCATGTGAAGAGGCCAGAAGATACAATATGGTCAGAGCAGTAAGGCCAAACTTACCTCAAACATACTGTCTTACTCTGTGTACTTTTTGCAGCTGGTAGTGTAGCTGCTTCTATTAGCAGGCATTGTCAATTAGCAGTACAAATGAGTTGTACCCTCAGTCCCATGTGGATGCATCTACGCTGCACTGCTGATTAGGGGCAAAGGATAGCATGTGCAGCTGTACAACTCACTCATGCAGATTTCAGCTCATCAGGCTTAGAAGAATGTGAAACAAATGCAGGCTTTCTTTATTATTGGATGGTACCACACAGTTGATCATTAAAGCCACTAAAAAGTACCACAGCAATGTGATCAAAAGTGTAGGATTGCATATAGTGTTAAAGGAGAATTTAGTCCATACTAAATCTACATCAGAAACTACCTTAGATTATACATTTGAATGCCAATAGATATGGGCAAGGGGCCATTTTAGCTTGGAACTTTGGTAATACTGCATACCATAAGGGCACTTACATAAGATGAACAAAATGATACTAATGAAAGATTTGGCAGTAGTATGGAGTAATAGAGATCCTGGCCCAATTAAGTGAGGGAATTGTATGTAACTTGCATCTTGGCTCTGCGTATAAATTACATCAGTATAGATTTATGTTATCTTAACCTAGCATCCTGTTGTTTATATATTGATCTATGCTTAATTATATTGCATCTACATTTTGCTGACTTAGACGAAGGAAAGTAATTTTCCTTTCTCATTGAGGAAGAGTCTGACAAGTAATGAAGGGTCTTGTAAATTATAACAATTTAGACTAGTGTCATTAGGTATATTGTATAAAAGAACAACATCTCGGTCTTTATAATGTTCTGACTTACAGTATGTCAAGTACTAAACTGTTATTTTTTAGTAGCCAATTGGGCTTGGGTGCTTCAATCTTATAGTTGAACTTAAAGAGAAAAAGCTTCAAATGTTCTTTTTGGGGCCATTTTGAATGTGGCTGCCTTGCAGGCAGTTAGCATTACATATTCTGTGGAAGGTAGAATTCCAAAGAGTCTAGTTCTATAGTCATCCAAAAATCTTTACATCTAAGAAAGGGGTTGGCAATCCTTGGCACATATGCCAGAGCATGCCACGCAAGGCCATTTTGCTGGGCATGCCACAGCTGGCCTGGGCTCTGAGCAACTGCCACCAGCTACAGAACACAGGCTGCTTGCAGCAGGCAGTGGGGAGGCTGCAAGCTCTGCTGTGAGTAGCCTGGGGGCAGGCAGCTGCTGTCCAGAACCTGGGCCAAGCAGATGCCTGCCGGGAGGTGATAAGCAGCCAGGAGGCTGCAACTGGTGCATGGGGGCCGGAATCCCAGCCTGGCTCCATGGCCGGTGGTGACTGCACACAAGTCTCGGGGCACATGGCAGGGAAGGGACCTGGGGTAGCACAATCCTGGCCCCTTTCTAGTCATGTGCCCCAAGGCACGCGTGCATCTGCCACCGCTATGGCATCAAGTTGGGGCTTGGGATCCCAGTGCAGTTGCTCATAGCTTGCCCATCACCTACTACAAGCAGCCTGAGCTCCATGGCAGCAGCGACTGCATGCTTACTTTAGGGTACATGACAGAGAAGAGGCCAGGGTTGCACTTCCCCAGACCCCTTCCCCACCATGCACCCTGAGCCAGGCCTGCCCAGAGGCCAGGCTGCTCACAGCAGGCAGCCATAAGGCTGCAGGCAGCTGCACTGAGGTCCAGAACCCCACTCTGACTCTTTGCTGGCAACAGCTGCATGTATGCCTCGGGGAGTGTGGCGGGGAAGGGGCCAAGGTTGTGCTGCCAGTGCCACACGAAGGATCGGGCTCCTTGCGGTTGCTCTGCCAGCCACCCCTGGCACACCAACATCTTCTAAGTTCAGGTTGCAGGGTTTTTTGGCATTCAGCCCGAAGACATTGCCACCCCTGATTTAAGATGTCCACTGATGGTTTCTGTTAAGATTAATAGGAAGGAGATGATCAATAGGAGCTTAAAAACTGCTTTTACACATAATGTAAGATAAGGTCTCTCCAATTTCCGAATAGGATTCGGACAGAATTTATTACTACATCAGAATGTGATTTACAGATATCCAGCACAAAGAAGATGATAGTGTGCTTAATCGTGTTATAGTGCATTGCAACTTTTTTTGGTAAAGTATACTGCTGATATAGGTAACATTGTATATAGTAACCTGCTTCCCTTCCTCTCATACTCCATATGTTTTTATTTTCAAATATCATACAGCAGAATCTTGTTTAAACTCTTAAACTGGTATGGTCTTATCTACAAAATTAACTTGATAATTTAAAAGTGAGGGAGGGTGAGTGACATTCCTATCATGGGGAAGTATGCAATAAATACAGTGTTGATTTCTGTACTTTACTAACCATGGCCTCTTTTCATTGTCAGGATTTGTATTTAGTGAATCTGAATCAACAGCATTAGAACAATTTGAAGGTGGCCCTTGTGCAGTGATTGCACCAGTTCAGGTAATATGC
Source organism: Alligator sinensis (assembly GCF_000455745.1). NCBI lineage: Eukaryota > Metazoa > Chordata > Crocodylia > Alligatoridae > Alligator > Alligator sinensis. Next base: position 333,440 of record NW_005842525.1, read on the forward strand.
ACTGTTTCAAGAAATAGTTTATAATTAATAGACAGCATTTCTCAGTTATTTTCCTTAATTTTTACACAACCATAACTAAATACTAATATTATGCAGAAGAGAGGGTTCTGCCAAATGAATTTACAAAATCAGATAAAATCAGAGAAACGAGTCCAGGCAGAAGAAGGGGCACAATCAGTCTAACCAGCGAGAGACTTTGCAGAAGTGTCATGTGTCATCTGGGAAGTGTGAAAGATTAATTTGGGCATTGGTAACTTGAAAGAATGTATAGCAATCTCAGTTTTTTTCTTTTGCATAAATGTGCTTCTGCTGGAGCATTTATAAGAGGCAGTTATTCACAAGAATTGAGAGCAGTTACGTTTTGTGTCTGCTAATATCTACTGTTTGAAAAAGAGGAAATATTAAACTTAGTCTTAATTAGTAAAATAATTAGAGGGGAATTAATATAACTGGTTTGTAAAAATTGATCCTTTCCGTTCTGGAGACTCTCATACTGAACTTTATATGAATTGCAGTCCGCTTGACTGCCTGTGATGATAGTTTTCATATTTTCAGTGTGCATGCTGCATCTCTTTATCTTGTGGACCACCTCTACTTTCACTGTGAATTAACATCCCACAACATTTCCTAATAGTACTGTGTCATATAAATGGTTGCTGGAGTCAATCTCCTAGCTCTTTCTAAAGTGGCTTAGTAGTTCTCCATAGACTTTTATGGTCTACAGACCACAATTTTGGGAGGAAAGGACACAGGTGGTCCATATGAAGGAAGAATATTCTCTTTTATATTTGCAAGTCTGGTCTGAGCTATCAAAGAGCTTGCACCAATGCCTCTGCCATCACTATCTTCCTTTAGCAGCTGTTTTACAAATTTAGCTATCAGGATTGTTTCCTAGCAGTTATCACTGCAAGCTGTCCTCAGTAGGTTTAGTATGCTAGCTGTGGCAAGTTTCCAGAGTGAAGTAATGTTGTATTTGGAACCATTAGTAGGAGCTGAGTGAGATGCCAGAGCAAACTGCAAGCAGATGGCCTCCAAAGTGAGTTGTTGAGGGTGTTACAACATAGAAAGCTGTAGCAGGCCTCCATTTGGCACCATTGTCTCTGAGTTGATTGATGGGAATTTGATGGACATCTATACATTTGCACTAGGGTGTGGGTGGTGTGTGTATTAATTAGAGTGGCTCTCAGGAGCCTCTCTAATTAAAAAAATGCCTGTCATTAGAACACGTCAGAGCAGACTTGATTAATTGAACCTACTAGAACGTTCTAATCAGAATGTTCCAGCAGCCGTGCTGTCACATGTATACAGTTTCAAAATGGCGATTGGGGTGCTTTAATTAAAGCTCAGATGAACTTTAAAACACCCCTGCCACCATTTTGAAACACAGGCACACTGAATACACGTGATGGCAAGGCTGCTGGAGCATTCTGATTAGAACGCTCCAGTAGGCTTGATTTATCAAGTCTGCTCTGACGCGTTCTAATTGGAAGGTGTCGGCGCAGGTATCCCTCACATACAGGAACCTGTTGATTCTCATGATCACCTTTATAGATATAATCTCCTTTCTGAATTTGTTTTTAAAATTCAGGGATCAGTTTAATGAGTTTCAGTGACGGGAGGAGGAAGTGCATCTAACATAAAGATTAATCTTGGAGACCCTGCAACAAGTGCCACTGGCATAGATATTTCAAGGGAGAAGGTTGGTTAAAAAGCTCCTGTAGAAGAATAGATTAGATAAGTGAGCCTGGATGAGGAGGAAAACGAGAGGGTAGCTATGAGGGTCAAACAAATTTAACAGCCATACCTTATGCTATCATAAATTAAGCCAGGGAATGTAAATCTTTCTTTACGCTTGCATTATAGGTGTTACATGGGAATTACTGTTGCAAAACTTGTTTTCAAGTTGATGCTTTAAAGGCTTCCATATTTGATTTTGAATGGGACATTCATAGACAGTTAGAGCAGATATCTAAGAAGGTGCTGAATTTTCTGTCAGACCTGAGGCAGCATGCGCTTTTAAAAATCATACCTTACAAGTTGCTGAGCTCGTTACCTGCTTACAATGATTGGTTAGATCTCTGGGCAGAAAAAGGCAGTCTTGAGAATAGCTTCACATAGAGAATTGAGTGAAGGAGATGTACCCTGAGCACGAGTTACCTTGGATATCCAGAGTTAGAAATAAACGTGTTCTGGTAACCTCAGTTAATGTTAATACCTTACGTATGCATACTAGGTTCTAATTAGATTGAATGATAAAATTAGAGAACAGAGGCTATTCTGGGAAGCTTTCATAGTTTGATTGCAAATAATTTGACAGAGGTCTGATGTTCTTTAATGTAAACATAATGTGCCGTGTAGAACTGAAGTGTTAAAATGTCATATGCTCTTGTAGTCTAACAGTTATTCCTTTTAATTACAAAGGCATTCCTTTTGAAGAGACTTTTTGCCAGTGAGAAGTCTACTTGGAGAGAGTGTCAAGGTAAGTAGAGTTTGTTTGGTTGGTATCATCATTGTTATCATTATTATTGTAACTTGCATTGCAGCTTGCATTTCAAAGAGATTAATTTTTTTAACTGACTGTGCTATAGTGCTGCAGGAATAAATGGTATGTACAATGCATGTGGCTGTAAACTGCCAATTTTGGTACATCAGTACTGGTTTGTAGAATTTGCTTATATTGATGTACATCACTGATTGAATTGTTCATCTTGGAGTAGTTAATTTTTTAATAAATATAATTGAGATGGATTATAATCACCTTGAGTCATATCATTCAGAGGCTGGTTTTATAATTCTTCCTTCTAATTTGGCCCCGCTAACTAATAAGTAGGTGTGTACACTTAGCACTAATAGCATGTTTAAGATGGTGATTAACATCAATTTGGCTGATTGAAGGTCTGATCTTTCAGAGGAAGAACAGAAGAACCTCCTCTCACATACATTATGTGACATTTTGGAAATGGTTTGCTCTGATAATTCAGAATCATACTCTTTGGCAACATGGATAAGAGGCAAAACAACCGAAGAAACTGCTAGTATTTCTGAGAGTCCTGCAGAGTCAAGTCATCAAGAGGAACAACCTTGTAAGCTGAATTTCTCCTCTAAATGCCCTGTTGTCTTTTGAGGAATATTTCATTCTTTTAGGGAATTCTCAACATCTGTACAATACACTATGTGTATAACTCTTTCATTATTATTAGATAAGGATTTTTTTTCTTTCTGCTTCGTTGTTATAGATGGATTTTCTTTCAGTAATATAAAATTTAAATAAATCTCAACTCGGCCTGATGTCACATTCCATTCTATAAAAACTGTCCATCAGAGTTGTTTCAGTTTTGTTTCTTTTGAGGTCACGCAATTTGAGCATTCTTTAAAAGGAATACTACACTTTTTTTTAAAGCTTTTTAGGGGCTGACATCTTACTAACTGCTATTCAGCCAAACCTAACCACATTGTCAGCTACTTTTCCCATGCCTGGGATATCTACCTAACACTGTACTTTTGCTCTGTGATGGACTCTTATGAAAACCTGGTAAAACGTTAGGGTATGTCTTAGAGGTGCATTGCTCGGATATTGGATCAGTACTAATATAAAGAAAATTGTCTGTAGCGGATATCGGGCCAATAATTTGTCCGATAAATGCCCGTAAACTGGTAAATTGGAAGTGGGGAGGGAAGGAGTGTGGGAGGGACGGATCAAGGCCCCCCCGGGTTGAGGGAGGGGGCAGGTGCTGCCCCAGCGGGGAAGACATGGGAGGGAGGTGCGGCTTGTGAGGTGGGGACAGCTCCTGCCGCTGCTTGCACCCCAGGTGGGTGTGGAGGGGGGCATGTGCCCCTGGATCTGAGCAGCGTGGCATGGGGTGGGCTGCAGCTGCAGGGTGGAGCTGGCGCTGCATGGGGCTTTTCTTGCTGGGGGCTGGGCTTAAAGCAGGCTCCAGCGGCACTGGGAGAAGGATGCAGCCACCCCAAATTTCACTGCAGCTCCACTCCCGGCCCCACACCACTGCCTGGCACAGCCCTGGCTCTTCCTGGCACTTGGGTGGAGGCGGGGCATTCAGCTGGGGCTGCTCTGGGTGGCAGTGTGGGGCTGGGAATGGAGCTGTGAAATTTAGAGTGGCTGCAGCCTCTTCCCAGCATTGCCGGAGCCCGCTCTCCGCCCAGCCCCCAGCAAGCAGAGCCCCACACAGCACTAACTCTTGCTCCACCC
>NW_005842525.1:337671-352991 GCF_000455745.1 Alligator sinensis
CACCTACCCCTGCTGACTCCCTCACTTCAGGGGGCGTTGATCTGCATGCCACGCCCCTTCCCTCCCCCTCCCCTTCTACCACACCAGACTTACCACCTGATGGCAGCTATATCGGATCAGTATCAGCCGATATGCCTCCTTAAATATCAGCTATTGGCCCCCAAAACCTCTATCAGTGCATCCCTAGTGTGTCTATACCGTTTCAGCACTAGTCTTGGGATCCCCGCAGAGAAGTAAGCCATATGTATTTGCTTCTGCTTTCCATGCTGAAACAGAGACTAGATGTCACCATTAGATTGTTAGCTGTGCATGGTACTACTTTCAGTACACCTAAGGTTAAGATCATGACAGCATCCCTGGGCGCTTTCCAGAAGGTGACCACGTGGCATTTTTATGTCTTGCTGCGTATGTAGGGAGGATGTCACTAGTCAGGACTTGTTTCTTGACAGCAATGTCAGGATAGGTGCAGAGACGGCATAGACATGCCCTTGGATTCCTCAGGTAGTGAAACAAAGGCTCTTCTTTTTCTTTTAGTTAACTAGCTGAAGCTTGTAAAACATTTGTGATTAAATTTTTATTGAAAAAGTATTTCTTTAAATAGAGGATTTTTAGTTATCCTTTGCCTGAGTACTTTAATAGAATCAAACTTCTCACCCTCAAAAAGGCAATATAAAGCTGTAACGTGTAAACACAGGCTTAGGAATATAAATACATAGTTTGTCAAAAGTCTGATCTTATGACTTGTTTATAGTCATAGAATAAGAGGGCCCTTGTTCACGTGAGGAAATGGCCCCTTTTAGTGGTTTAATTGCCCTGTTTAATGATTACATTGCATAAGTCTACATGCTTGGCGGTGTATTTCGATTTAAATGACTTTTTTATGTAGCTAATTAAAATGTATCCCATGTATTTTAGTTTGCTACATAACAAATTACAGTGATATTCCTCACATGTACAAGGGCCCTATCTGGAGAAGGTGGCAGGGACAGGGCACTGGAAGCCCAAGCTTCCCCGAGCATGCCTGGGCTTTCAGTGCACTATTGGATCCGGCGGGGTGCTGCTTGTGAGCTAGGGCTGCACTCGCACAGCTATCACCCCACCTGGGCGGCCCCAGGGTTCACTGCTGCCACAGAAGCAGGCACCACCCCCTCCCTTCCACCCTGCAGCTTGGGCTGTGACCCTGCATCAGTTTGCGCAGGCAGGCTCCACCGTGGGAAAAATAAAAAAGCAGTTGGGGCCTGATCTTGTTTCCTCTCCCAGAGTCTGCCTGCGTTTCCTGCAACCGGAGAGTGAGTTGCTGGTGGTTCGCACATCCCCTGAGCTGTGGGGGCTCCCGGGGCTTCCCTCTGCAGTGGTGATACTCCCCAGGCAGCACCCACCTGCTGGCACCCTGCCCAGGCAGTCCCAGGAGATGGTGTCACCACTTGCCCCCCAGCTGCAGCAGAGGTGGGCAGGCTCCAGGAAAAGAAAAAGGATCAGTCCCCTTACCGCTTTTATTTTTCCCCTTTGACAGAGCCTGCCTACTCTGCAGCAGTGGGCTCTGGTGCTTCATTCTAGCTCTGACTTGCCTGCATATCTGTTTGAAATGCCTTAGGATCTATAATAATAACATGCTTATTCTGTCTGTTTGGAGATCTCCAGTTGTTTCAGTAAGCATTGTGATTGTCTGCCAAGACAACCAATCAGAGTGCTGTGGACAGACAGAATAAGCCTATTATTATTATAGATTGTTAATTCTTTCTTTGCAAGATTGTGCCTAAAGAACAGTAATTTCTGAAAGTCCCACTTTTCATACAGCTTCCTGGTTTTCAAACATTACATTCATGCCATGAAGTTCCTCTTGTGAGATTCATAGATTATAAGGCCGGAAGGGACCTCGGAAGATCATTGGGTCCAGCCCCCTGCACCAAGCAGGAAAGACAACTGGGGGTCAGGTGTCCCCAGCAAGATGACTGTCTAGTCAGAGAGTCGGGCGAGTTTTGGTTGCTGTCAGGCTTTACCAAACGCTGCCTCACTTGTTAGAATTAACCCCATCCTAAGTAGTTTACTGTATGTACAAAGTGGACTGGATTATTGCAAAAAATATTTTCCTTTTTATGGGCAGGTGTCTTGCTATTGGCAACCCTGCCATTTAATGAGTTAATCCATTACATTTTGTGCTGCTGCACGATTCTGGGTGTTTTGGTTGACCTTGTCCTCCATAAAATATAAGGTGCTTAGGAAGAAAATGAAATTTTATGATGAGAAGCACCTGTCTCTTGATTTTTTTTCTCTTTTTTTAACTTTCTGCTGTATATGTCAAATGTCATATTATGCAGGGACTATGGAATTTGAACACTTTCCTTTTTGGCTGGTGCATTATTTCACTCAATCAGTTTTGTTTTTTTTTAACCTTCTCACTTCTTCCTTTCATCTGAGTTATGGGGGACTTCAGATTCTTCCTGGTTTGGCCAGGATCTAAGAGAGGGTATATAGGGGTTGATGGCAGTGCAGAGTTCTACCATTGCAAAGGTTAATACCTAAACTGTAACTATTTCTTGGTTCTGCTGCCATGCCAAATAAAAAAATTAAAGGTTGCCAATGTTCTTGATGTTGCAGATTTTACAAATAGTAGTCAGGTTGGCAGGGTGATGTTTTTAAGAAATCTAAAAGGTAGGGCTATTTGGCAGGTTGATGTTTTTAAGAAATCTAAAAGGTAGGGCTGTCAGTTAATCGCAGTTAACTTATGCAATTAATGCAAAAGCAAATTAATGTGTTAACTTTTTTAATCACACACATTGTTATGACCAGCAGAGTGGAACAGCCAGAAGCTGTGCGCACAGCCCTGACTCCAGCCTGCCCCACACCTGCTTCAGACTCACCTGCCCATGCTGAGCAGTGGCAGCAGCTGGGTAGAAGCTGCTGCTCGGCACAGGGGAAAGCGGCTCTTCACCACTACCGGGCCCTTCTTGCTGCAGCTGATCAGAGCCTGCGCCTGTGCTGTGCTGCAGCTCTTCTCTGCTGCTGTTACTGCCACCTCCAGGCCACCTAGCAGGGTTGTGGTGGCAGTGCAGAGGAGCCACAGGGCAACCCAGGCACAGGCTCCAGGTGGCTGCTGCAGTGAGGGGAAGGGACTGCTTTTCATCTGTGCTGAGCAGCAACTTCTGCATGGCTGCTGCCACTGCTCATCGTGGGCAAGTGAGTCTGCAGCAGGCGCGGGTGGGGTCAGGGCTGCAGCTGTGTGCTGTTGGTGGTGGCAGGGAGGAGTTGCAAGGCACACCAGCTGTTGCGGGGGGGGGGGTTATGATTAGAGTTTAATTGTGCGATTAAAATTGCCATTAATTGCAACTTTTAATCTCGCAATTAATTGCAATCGATTTTTTTTTAATTAGTTCTACTAAAAAGTGAAATATAATTGTTGTATACATTTCAGTATCTAGTGTACTATTAAAACTTTCAAATATAACTCTTGATATGGCAGTATAGAAAATATTTAATGTAGATTTTCTTTGCTCACCCGTTTTTATACTGATCTCATTTCATCCATTCTCTTCTGTTTTTTGTCTTCAATAAATATTCTCTCCCCCCTTTTTTTTTTTTTTTTTTAGGGCTATCTCTTTTTTTTTTTTCTTCCCCCTTCCCCAGTCTTTTGTGTGACTGTTCCCTGTTCTGCTATTTCACTCTGTTCAGTAGTAACAAAGTGAAATTGGCTACCGTAGCACCCCATGAATATCAGAAGAATTTGTGCTTGCGTGCACGCACACATGCACTGAATGCAATTACATTTGTTTCATCTGCTTTTGTGATGTACACTCATGACTTGTTGGCCATGCACTTTATTGTAATAATAAAAGCTCTCAGGTTCAAAGGTTGCTTTATATATTTATTCCCTCTACCATTTTCCTTTTTATTCATGGATATCTAAATATTCTTTTAAACCAATGTAGCAGTTCTAACCACTTCTTTAAAGTTACATTAGTTCCCATTTGGGTCTCCTGTTTGTTCTTCTTTTAAAATACTTTGCACAGGTGTTTTCCAAACACGTTTTCTTTCCCAAGTGAGTATAAGCTTTTCAGCCATTCATCGAGGAAGATTAGATGGTGTTTTCCCATTTTCAAAATAATATTCTCTCTTCAGCTGTTTTATTGAGTTGATTCAAGTAGCTTAACTTAAAACACCAAGAGTAACGTTTCTATTAGCTCGTTCTTTGGGTAGAGCAAAAGATTTGTGACATCTTACATCCAGTAGTTCAGAACTTTCTTATCTGAAAATTCCATAGGACTGTATTTAACAAAGCTCCATAAATTGAGGCTCCTTGGTCAGTCCAAGAATGATTTTCAGGTTCCAACAGCAAAAGTCTTGGCCATACTTCTAGTATCTTCTACTGTAGTTCAAATATTTAGTTCCTTATTTTTCCAAATTGTGTGTATACATATGTCTATACATACTGATGGATGGAAGGATAAACGTACATGCATACGTGTATATTAAGACTTGTCATAAGTAAGGAATTGTAATAGCTAAGTTCTTAAACACTGCCTTAAATACATAAGTGGCAGTGCTGAGCAGAGAACTTCCTCACCCTAAATCTCCTGTATTTCTTAATCTTACGTAAATTGCAAGAGTCACTTCATTATAGGGAGTAACAGTGTGTTTTGGAGGTAGGCAAAATAAGCTGACCTTTCACAATACAACCCTAGTGTACAATTAATTATTCTACTGAAATTTTGAGGAAAATTTTGCAATTCAGATCTCCATCCTGAATCAGTAGCATTACTTATATATGTGACTGATATAGGCCTTGACCATCTATTTAAGTAGATGGAAAAAGTATCTCTGATTTCAGTGGTCATAGGATCAGAGGGATATTGCAGAAGAATATGCCTTAACCTTAAGTGATGGCATCTGTTTAGTCTGTTATATAGGAAGAATGAGATAAAGTAAGCATGTAAAATATCTAAGGTGTCAAATACTTAAGTCCTTGGCACTTGTATTTTTTTAAGTTAGAAGTACATTTTATCTCTCCCTTCCAAAAACACATGCGAGGGAACAAAAATATAAAGTCTGCATTGAACCTGGGAAGATACTATGTGCTGTATTTTTTTTCTAGCTCTAGATATAACAAGGGTGGCTAAGCAGACTTAAATTAAGAGTTATGAAAAGTTTGTTTAAGGAAGAGAAAAGGATGTCTGGAACTTTTCTAGCTAAGAGTTTTTGCAATGAAAAAAGGAAAAAAAGAAAGAAAAATACAGCTTTCGTACATTGCCGCTGGTCTCTAAAATGATTCAAATAATCATGCTTGCTTTTCTCTAAAAATAGTACTTCTAGTTGACTCGCAAAATTGTTTCTGGTATGCTTATGCTCATGGAGTTTGAAACAATCAACTTACACAAATTTAACAATTTACTTTTTTTTCCAAATATTTTAAAGGCTGCAAACTCCAATGGCTCTGTACTCTTAAAAAGATACTGTCATTTAATCTAAATATTGGTGTATTCCTTGATTTGTATGCTGAAGACCCTTATTGTTGCCTTGAAGTAGATTGTACCAGTCACTTACAAAATTGAAACCAAAATTTAGATTTCAAAAAGAGGGGAAATAAAATTTAAACATAATTGAAGCTTGAAAGTATACTAGCTTGCTGTGTGTATCTTGTGTCATTTTTTGCCATGTGTAGTGCTGAAAAGTGTCTCTTGTGTATAGCTGCCTTGGCTGTCGAAGAGCTTGGCTTTGAGCGATTTCATGCATTAATTCAGTAAGTAACATGTTGGAACATTTAAAATACACTAATTGTCACACTAATATTCAAAATCTCCATGTTGAATGGCAAGGGTTTCTTTATATATCATATACAAATGGGGTCAAACTGAATTTAATACTGTTTGAACAATCTTCATCTGTGCACTGTATTTTTTTACCTTTCAAAGGGAAACAGTACTTTTTCTCCCCCCCCCCCTTTTTTTTTTCACTAGGACCAAAACATTACAGATTTCTTGTCTAAAATATTTGACTCTTGCATTTTGCCCTTGACTATGTTAAGTTCTTTCACAGGTAGATTTCATAGACATTAGGGCTGGAAGGGATGATCTTGCAAAGTCCCTTCCAGCCCTAATGTCTGTGAAATCTACCTGTGAAAGAACTTAGTGTAGTCAAGGGCAAAATGCAAGATTCAGATATTTTAGACATAGTAGTTAGAAGGCTTTGAGTAAAAGAAACTAAACTTCTAAATTTGACTTGATAAACTCTTTAAAAATTATTCTGGCTGAAATGCTTGTTTGATATGTAATTCCAGAAGCAGTTTGCAGCACAGGCTATCTATCTGTCTGTAACATAGGGCAGAAGTATTTTGAGAAATACTTCACCTTAACAGATATCCCTGATACTCTCTGTTTTAGCTTTAGCACTATTCTTTCTTCTTTTTGTATAAGTCCTTCATAAGAAGATTACATGCCATTAGATTTGTCTTGGAGAATGATCATAATTTTGTTTTCAAAATGCATAGTTTATATTTTATTTTTGAAAGAGAGTATAAGGAGCAAACTGAGAACACTGTTAGAAGTTCAAGAATATTTTTGCTAAAATGCAAATTTCTGATTAAAACTCAAATGACCTTTAGCTTCTCACCCTCACTACAGGGATAATTAAGAAAATGGTCTCGGTCCATAATTTTTTAAAGCCATTTACATGATGGAGGAAGAAATTATGAGAAGCTCTGACTTCTGTTGCCTAACTCTGCTACCAGCTCTTGTCCCTTCCCTGGTCCTGCACTATGTCCTCTGATATTTATCCTCCTCAGCTTCATGCAGCCCACTTCACTGGGAATATGTACCTTTTCTATGCCTTTTGAACCGAGCAGAGGGGCAGGGTAGGTTTCTGAATTTTTTGTCTCCTGTGCTTCTTTTCTGAGATCACAAGGTATGCTTTGTCCTTAATAACCTGGGTAAACTTTTCCTCATGCAAAAATAAATTTGTACTATAACTATACAAAGTTCTTCAGAAAAAGATTGTGTTAAAAAAAAAAAGAAAAGATATGTGGAACATAAAGAAATAGCTTGCTTAATATGCCTAGATGTATACTTGCTGTACACTAAACGAGTAAGTACTCAAAGCTCCAATTACAGAAAATAAGATCAGTGCTTGCATATTCCACAACAGCAATCTGGCCCTGACTGCATGCTGTCCCAAAACAAAACAAGCAGCTCACTGAGCTGCATTCAAAGAGAGCCCTTCCTCTCTCCCTCCTCACCCCTGTTTTTCACTTAAGGTCTAGCTGCCTGTTCAAGTATACTAATCATTATCGAGGGTAGTTACCTTATTATTCACACCAGTTTTCTCCCTATTTTTTACTTATAAATGCTGTTGCACATATTGCTTTCTCTTAAGGCTTTGTGCAGCCAACATCTATGATGATCATATTCTCAATGTGATTTTAATAGCCGCCTTTTTAAAGGCTTCAGTAATGATTTGTCTGAGGCTGCATTTCAAAGACTAGTCTGCCATTGAATAAAGTGGCTTCTGATGGGGCCTTCTTTATCATTTATTGAGGAAAGTAATTTCATAGGTCAATGAACATTTTTCTAAAAGTAAAACCTATCCCCCTCACTTAAACTGAATGCTAGTCAAGCTAACATGTAATAACAAATACCACTCTGCAGGTAGACCTACTCAGTTCATTGCAACTTAAAAGATGGTTTATAACTATTAATCTTGTCATTTAGTACTAATTCACAATTGTATACTATCTGCAAAAGATAGACTATACAATCTAAAGTCATACTTGCATATCGATAGAAAAATATTGTGTGAATTGTTACAAGTGTCTCTAAAATCATCTGTTCTCTCTGGTAAATAGGTAAATACAAATGGTTTGTGATATGTATGTTAAGTGCAGAAATTACTACATTTTCATCTTTACAGTAATGGCAACTTTACTCTCCTTTATTTACATAATTTCGTATTTAGTCCAAACATTGTTTTTGTTTCTGTTGACACTATTCTAATGCTTCATCTAAATTAATTCTCCCATTTTCTGTTTTTAGCAAGCAAGCGTTCAGAAGCTTTCCAGAACTCAAGGATGCAGTTTGGGATCAGTATTCAATGTGGACAAACAGATTTGGAGTATTGCTGTTTCTGTATTCTGTGATATTGACCAAGGTTTGTTTTTAAAAAAGAAAATATTTGATTGTTTCCTTTTTCTTTGCTTGAAGGTGAGCAGCAAACTCAGAGTTAGTTCTAAATTTATGGTTAGAATGGCCAAATTATTCATGCTGTGAGGGGGCATCCAGCACAAAAACTTGTAAATATAAATTTAGAATTAAATTTATGTTCTGGATGTTGTCTGGTATTTTGTAGTGGTGTAGAAAAGGGGTGGACAGTATTCTTCCATTTAAAACAATTTATCTGTGTTTGGTGTCTTCTAACTCTGTCTGATTAAGATCACATTCAGCCTAGAAATCAGAAACTTGGGTTTCATTTTTGAGGGTTTTTTTTTTTTTTTTACCTGGTAAGTGAAATCGATGGAAAAAAGAAAATTGCTCAGAAGATCTTCTTGCAGAGCACCTGCTAATTGCTTATTTTATTAGAGTTGTAGTTGTCTGTTACCATCCCTATGAAATGGCCCATGGGGCTTTCAGTATCCCAGTAGCTTCAGTGTGTATGTTGATCTTCATCAGTTCTCAGCATGTGATCCCTCTTAGGTAGGTCTGCACTATGTCCCTAGTGCTCTCAGGGATGGATATTCTTAAACATGTCCTCCAGACGCTAAACCCAGAAGTGTGCCTCTAGAACATTTTCAGGTTCAACATGTGCAGGGTGGGAGGTTCCCTCCACAGAAACTGTAGATGTGTAGATCAGTGATTCTTAATCAGAGTGATTCAGCACCTTGCAGTGCCTTGAGGTACTTTCAGATATGCTTCAGGGTGCTACACAATGTTGGCATTGTTAGGTGTGCAAACCTGATTCACAAGATAAATCTTCCAAATAGGAATTCATAGTGTTAAAAACATTCTGACCTGCTCTGGCTTGAGTTCTTTGAACAGAAAATTGTTCTATTATTTCTTTAATCAAAAAAAAAAAAGTGATAGCTAAGTTAGCATTTTTTGAGAGGTGCCTTTTACATGATGGAGGCTGAGAACCATTGGTGTAAATAGACCCTTTGTGTCCATTATTTCTGTCTTCTGCTCCATCTGGTGTCTTTGGGATTGCATGGATGTTGCCGAGGCAAGAACGGGCCTTGTAACTGGTTGTAACACTGATGCTGCACAGACAGGAATAGCATCTTTTTTGCTGTCCCACAAATGCATGTTCTGCAGTGCTAAACAAACAAAAGTAAAACTTTTATAAAGTAATTGGAATAAAGTAAAAGCAGACCTGTTTATATGTTTTCTAGTTTTAGTTTTTCAGTTGCTTGTGTGCTCTTATATAATCAAAATGAGATCCATTGGTTGCCATTCCCTTTCCTTCCTTACTTAACAGACCCTTCCATCTTACTATTTTGCATCCTTCTACCAGAGGAAGGTTTGAAAACTGATCTTCATTTTAGGACCAGTACACGCTAATTTTTTTTGTGGCAGGATTATACATTATTGACACGTGTTGCCTTGCAGGTTTGTAATGTTTACTATCCCAAGGATGAAGGACATAGTTCATGTCACAGCTTCAGATCTCTGTATGGTAAAGGCATTACATTGCAGCCAGACAGTAGAGGAAGTCCCTGTTATGTCTTGTCTGATTGTTACTTTATATTATATCTCCTAGTTTTAAATGTGTGTTCTTTCTTTAACGGGGGGAAAAAAAACATTTTATAAATATTCCAGTGAGTAGTTTCTACTTTGTCTAGGGTATTGAAAACATAAAAAACGAAATTGAAGACTCAACAGAACCATTAATAGATCCTGTTTATGGCCATGGAAGGTAAGTTGGTAATAATGATTTTATGCTTGCTGCCACTTAAACTTTTACCAGAATAATTCATTAATAATGTTCTTTGCTGTACAGTAATAGACTAATAATATAAAGTTGGCCAGTTTGCAAAGGATGAAGAGAATTCAGTTGTCATTTTACAGTAAATAAAAGCAACTTAATTGTAATATAATTTTTGTCTGAGTTCTTGGTAGCTCAACTGTGCAGCCTTTTGGTTTTAAGAAAATATCTTCTTAATACTGAACAAAAGCATACAAACTTTTATGAGAGAAGTTAGCAGTACTGCATTTAAATGTGCTGGTAGATAAATGTAGATTATCTCGGCAATAACGAAAATAAGCAATGAAAAAATAGTGTAGTAAATACTTAGTAAGATGTGAGTAATTTTTCTTTATTTTGTTAAAGAGTAAGTAAATTGTCAGAATTTTATTGCATGTTAAGTTTTCATAGGGTCTTTATTTCCATTACATAGCCAAAGCTTAATTAATCTCTTGCTGACGGGACATGCTGTCTCTAATGTGTGGGATGGAGATAGAGAGTGCTCAGGAATGAGTAAGTAAATTCTAGTTTATATTTTAACCTAATTGTATGTGGTATAGCAGTTGTATGCTAGAAACTTGTATTGGTACACGTGTTATCTAGTTCTGTAGATGAGAAGCTACTATACTGTCCTTTAGTTCAGTGTGTTCATCAAATAAAAATAATACCTAAATATAAACCGAAACATAAACCTCAGAGAGTTTTGTGAGGATTAGACAGCTAATATTGATACAGAACTTAGTGTAACTTAAAAAAATTATTTCAGTTATGTATGTGGGGGATAGTAAATGGAGTTCTGGCCCCAGACTATCCAAATTGGGTGGGGTGGGTTGTTTCTTAAAATTGTACAGAGGGCATATTTTGATCAGTTACATCAGACTCTAAAGTTCCCCTGTTTTCAGTAATGAAACTGAAGTTGCTGCATTGACAACACCACTGCTTTTTCTTTTCCACTCTTTCTGGCTGTTTTTGTTGTCTTACTCCTCTTTTGGTCTCCTTTGGCTACCTCCCTGTCTCTTGCTTTTTTATCATCTTTTCAATTCCTTTAAGTATTTCAAACCCTAAAGCAATTTTATTCAGACCCACTTATTAGTAAAGGTGTATTTGAAACTTCAGTATTTATAAAATTGAACAAATATATGTATGATACTAATTCCTGATAAAGTTATGACTTGTCAATGTGTTGCCTTTTAATTTCAGTTAGGATAGGTTTTCCCTGGTGTATCATAACAATAGAAATTCATATTTTAAGCAAACTTGTATTTTTGCTTAGTTATTAAAAAGGTATTGGATTATAATATCTAGGGATTCAAAACTTTTGCAGGTAGTGTAAAATACTCTAACTCATGAAATTACAGAAGTGCAAGTGCTAGGTAACTCTTTTCCTACAAATTTCTAGTCAATATAATTTATTCAGAAAATTATCTCTGAATGTGTTTCACTCTGACCACATACACTTTTTCCTTTACATGGTCTTGGTCTTCTCTCTTATTCCCACAGCTCTCCATAGTTGGAACATGTTTTTCTATTCGTGGTACCCAGTTTATTTTGAGTCCTGTCTTTGAAACTCATCTTTATTTTCTTCATGAAGCATTTTGGTGGACTGTACCAGATCTTACTGGTTTCATTTTTATTGGGTCATGTGCATCAGTCTGGAAGGTGGCAGTTTCACCTGAAAGAAGCAGCAATATATTATATACAATGCTGTACCATGTTAAGTACAATACTGTGAGAACTTCTGCATTATGTCTTATTGACACTAGGTGACAGCATTCTAATGTTAGGTGAACTGCTTCAACTTAAGCTTCTTTGGGTAAAAGTGATATCTTTTATTAGACCAACTAAATAGTTGGAAAAATTATTTGAAGTTCTGCAGAAGCAAGAGCAGGCCTAGAAAATTGGTACTTTTTTGCAGTCTATGATTTTTTTCTTCTTTAGAAGAGTAGCTTTTGTCTGATACCCACGCAGTACTTGCAAAAGTTTTGTTAGCAAAATGGCAGTATTTTAGTGGTCCATGAAGTATATGAAAAGCAAGGGTTTTTTGGTGATATCTTTTGTTGGACCAGCTGTATAGTTAGGAGAGAACTTAGACAAGCATTTAGGTCTGGGAATAAAGATTATTGACTTCTCTGGCAAGAAGCCAGAGCCACCCACCATAATCTGCTATGCTGGGCAGGGGGAGTGGAATTTCTCCAGAGATGACTGTTCTTTTTACATGTCACAAAAAAGTAGGCAGTTCTGTCACCCTTGCCAGATCTTTTTCTCAGTGGTTATTTGAACATTCATTATATAACAGCAGTTTCTCTGTGCTGCTGTGTACCTGGAAGGGAGAAAACTTCTACCTGAAGTGCCATTCCCCTAAGTACTAATAGAGAAGCCAGATATTCCGTACTATATCTTAGCTGCTTTAAATATCACTTGTATCTGGCTTGTTCAGTATTCTCTTAAGAATTCTGAAATCTGTGGATTCCTGTATTGCTCTTTATACAGCCTTTATGTAGCAATGTGACAATAAGAGTTCAATTTCGTGTCTAAACCTACTGAAGTCCCTGTTTCAGTTCTGTCTGGATTATGTATCATATATTCAAAACAGTTTTCATTGTTACTATGGATGCTTAAGAAAACAACTTAGTCAATAAATAGACCTTAATCAGTGAAATAATTGTGATATTTGATTGCTGGTGTCTGCTGTCCCTGGCATTGGAGAAGCTTCAAATTTTTACATCATTCAATCTAACAACTTTCTGAAACGAAGCTGTAACTAGCAGGCTTCTGTTAAAACTAAGTCAGTTCTATTCATTTTATAAAAGAAGTATTAAAGTCTGTAGCTAAATGACCTTACCTAAACCTTTTTTCTACTCTTTGTAAAAAAATTAGCATGGTTTTGTAGGCTTGAGTATCATTTTATATCATGTTATTTTGAAGGAATTTTTAGAAGAAAGTGAAAATGGCTGAAACCAGGCTTTTGTATTTTTTGTGTATTAAAATATTTGGGATTTGTTTTTAAACAGAACTTCTTGGCATACATAAACAGGCAACTGTAGGCTTTTTGACCGTAATGGAATCTCTGAGATATTGTAAGGTAAGCTGCCTTTTTTGTGTAATTTTAAAATGTTTTCTACTTCTGCAGCATTATGCTCTTCTGAAAATACCTTCAAGTGTTGAAGAGTATAATCTTGAGTAATATTATTTAGCAATAATACTTCTGGCTTCAAACTGAAACAGGATAAAGTTATGCAACAATGCCTCTCTAATGATGTTAAATAAATCTTTATGAGTAAACTTTGAAAGGAATTGTTATATAGGGATGCTATTCATTCACTGAAGAGTGACTATGGTTAGCTGGTGGCAATTTCACCTTGAACAAAATAATCAGTTGCGTGTAAAAGTCTGGCTTCTCTCAGAAATACTATCCGTTTCACAAAGTTTTGAATGCATCGAAGTAAAACCAGTTTGAGTAACTAATATCACCTTTTCTGGTCGCCCTCAGCGCTTTAAAAAAGAAAGAAAACACTGCAGGGGAAATTGATAAATGGTGGTATATTAACAATTTAATTTTTTATTAATCTTCACTTTTTTTTAGTTAAGATTAAATTCCAAGGAAACGGATGTTGTGTTTTACAACATTCTTTTTGCAATTCTGAGGTTGCTGCCACTGTTTCCTATATTAGAAACAAAAGCAAAATGCCACAGATATTTACTTGGTATTTTTGGTGCTTTTTAGTATCTCTTTGTTCCAGTTGCAATGCTTTTCGAGTGTCGTGTGTAGGTGTCCTGGCATGTTTAAAAATCGAAAACAAAAAAATTACAGATTCTTGTGGTAGAGAACCTTAGTTTCCTCAGTCCTGGGAGCTTCGTTTAGGAGACATTTGTAAATTTTTGCTATTTCAGTTGTAATACTTTGGAACCTTGACATTGATGTTCTTTAGTTATCTTTATGCATGCACACTACTGTTATGGTAACATTTCTGAAAGGGGTTGTTCACTTGTTTTTGTCTTCCTTGAGTCCTTTTGACTTGCCTAATGCTGTCAGCGTATTTTGTAATCCTTGCAAATACCTAAAAATGTCAGAACCTCAGTGTATCAATTATGCATGTCCCTTCATTTAAATGGATATGCAGCAGCAGACTGAGGTAGACATAAATGCACTTCATGTACTGCATTTGGTATAATGCCCTAGGCTCTGGGGTATTGAAGGGGTTTTCCTTTCCCAAGTGAGGTGATGGTGACATTCATTTTGGTTTGAAGAAAGACCAAGAACTATATTTGATGGGTCTGTTTTTTTATTTCTTTCCTCTTTATTTTGATTTATTTAAATATGGATTCTTTGTATTGTATACCTAGTCAAATCAATCAACCAAGTGGACTTCTACCTTTATTAAGGGTAGAAGCAGTGGTGCTCTTAACCCAGAATACCGGCAGCAGCTCTACTGTGGGTTAAAGAGCAAAATTACTTCATATTACTTTTAGGGAGGGTGGCACTTTCACTAAATATATAACTGTTTTTGTTGTGCTTTTACATTTTTTTTTTTTTCTCTAAGGTTGGCTCCTACTTGAAATCTCCAAAGTTCCCTATTTGGATACTTGGCAGTGAAACACACCTCACAGTCTTTTTTGCCAAGGTATGATAACTTTGGTTTCTGTTATTTGACTTTAGTTAGTTAAATTCCATATAAGTCCAGTGTTCAGATCTTGCTACAATGTAAGTTTCTGCCTTTAATATAAAATTTAAATCACTGAGCATTTTTAAACAAACCTTTCCATTTTTAAACACTCTTCCCTTAAAAACATGTTTGTTCAAAAAGTTTCATTAATGTAGTTGGATGTTTAGGAAATCTTTGTTTTCCTAAGCTGAAAGTATTGGATTTAAAAAGAATACAAACTTTTCAGCCACTGATTTTTGTAGTTTAGTATGCCATAGTTGTCATGTGTAAAATTTCAAATTGCTGCAGTTGTGGGAAAGATTGAAAACAGTGTATAGTGGCAGATTGCAACTCCATCTGTCTGACGGTGCTTTTTGCACATTTTAATGATTAGTTTCATAGTTTCATAGTTTCAGGGTCGGAAGGGACCTAATAGATCTTCTAGCCCAACCCCCCGCCAGGGCGGGAGAACAACCCAAAAAACAAAACAAAACAAAACAAAAACAAAAAAAACAAACAAAAACCCACTCACCCTAAAAACAAAAACGGGACTCAAATGAGTCCAGCCAGGTAAGTATCCAGCCTCTTTTTAAAGATCCCCAGGGTAGGGGCCAGCACCACCTCCCTTGGAAGTTGGTTCCAGCTCCTAGCCGCCCTAACTGTGAAGTAGTTTTTTCGGATGTCCAATCTGTACCTCCTCTCCATCAACTTGTGCCCATTACTCCTTGTTATGCCAGC
>NW_005842525.1:356477-376762 GCF_000455745.1 Alligator sinensis
GGCCCTGCGTGCCCGGGGCCCCGCCCCCCCCCCCCCCAACCCCCTCCCTAGCCTCCCGGGGTGGAGGCCGAGGGACTACCCGGAACTACCCCCCCCCCGCTGTGGGGAAAGGCCCCCGCCGGTACCTCCCGGTAAGTGGCGCGCTCTATTCGCGCGCGCTGCCTGCGCGCGGCTCGGGAGCGCGGCTCCCTGCCGGGCGAGCTAAGGCGTCGCCGAAGGGCTTCCCCTCCGGATCCGCCTCAGCTGTGCTGCGCTCTCTACCCCACTTACCTTAGGGGGGAATCAGCTGTTGCTGCCCCCGCCGCTGGCTTCCTCCGCTGCTGCTTCCGCTGCTGCCGCCTCCGCCGAGGTAAGCAGGTACACGTGTGGGTGGCACACGTGCACCCTGCTCCCCTCGCTCCTGCTCCCCAACTTAGAGAAGAGGTAAATTTAAAAATCCTTAATGAACATCTTTATGTGCATGTATATTAACTGTTTAAAATCAGCTGGAAAGCATTTTAACATTTGCAAACTTTACAACATACAGAACTTTTGAGGTAAGATTGAAATAAGTTCTTATTTAGTTTACAAACCATATATTGAATGTTCTACGCACTTGGTATTCCTTTATCTGTGGATGTAAAAACATTTTCCCTTATTAATTTAACTTTACCTCCCCTCTCTGAAAAGGTATTATCTGCATAAAGTTTCTTAACTGTAGCTAAGACTTGAAGTGGTGGCTTTTAATTAAAAGAGCTGCTAGTTTTTCTCATCCCTAACTCAGAAACCCTACAATGAGAACTTTCTTATGTATGAATCCTGAAACAAGAGCTGAAACTTAGGACAAAGTGAAAACACAGGAGCAGTGGTCTCCACGAGTTATAGTTTCTAGGAAGATTTATCTTGAAGATTAATATTGTATGTTTCCTGTTACAATGTTTCTGCTGTCTTAAAAATGTCAGGCACTTTTTCTGGTGAATTTGTCAGTGTCTTGGTTTCCATTTTCTTCCATTTTCTCCCACTAAACATAAAAACTCTTCCTTAGCAGTTCCACCCCAGGAGAACTTTTTACGTCATATGGCAATATTAAAATTACAAATGTGACCTTTACCTTCATTGGGAATATTAAGAGCATTGTATTTGGTCCCTCTTATCAATTATAGAATTGGTATCCTACTGCACAGATATCAACCTGCTGCTAATGCACTGTGCCCACATTTCCAAGGCAAATGAGTCTCAGTGTTATTTCTGGGTCTTGAGATCTGAGCCTAGGATTAGGCCATGTTATATGATGCCCTACCTTGGTGTGTTGGGAACTCCTGTCTAGTTCTCATGGACAGAAATCAGTGTCTAACACCTGTGCCCCCAGTTCCAGTTCTGTATGCATTCTTCCTAGAGCTTCACCAAGACCAGTGATGCCTAACCCTTTTTTGCCCTGTGGGCCAAATAGGCAGTGTCAGGTCTGGCTGCAGGGGGTTATGCAGCCTGATCGTCATTTGTCTGCCAAGGGTAGGGCGGAGTGACTCCAATCCAGGTGCGTGGGAGGTGAGGTGGAGTGGCCGTAATCCAGATGGAAGCAGTGCAGAATGGCCCTGATCGGGACACATAAGGGGTGGGGGGAAGCAGCCAGGTCCTGATCCAGATCTGTGGAGTGAAGGCAGGACAGGATGGCCCTGGTCTGGATTCACATGGTAGTGGGAACAGAGACAGTGGCCCCAGTCCAGATGTGTGCAGGGACTGGGGTGGGGTGGGGCATTTTGGCCCTGATCTAGACATGTGAGCAGGGGTGAGGGAAGCAGCCCAGCTCAATCTGAAAACATGGGGGTGGACCCTGCTCTGCCCACTGCACAGGTGAGGCTGGATCCAGCTGCTTGGAGCTTGCACTGCTCCCCGCTGCCAAGTTTTCTGACCTGTGGTGATCCCTGTGGGCTGTGTGTCACAGCTCTGCAGGCTGGATTTGGCCCATGGGCGAGAGTTTGAGCAACCTGACCTAGATTAGCAATTCTTAAACAGGATGCCTTGAGATCCTTTCAAGCGTGTTGCAAGGTGCCACACAGTGTTAACATTGTTAGGTGTGCAGGCATGTTTCACAAGATGAACCCAGAAATGTCAAACAGAAATTCATAATGTTAAAAACTATAACCTTTTGTGGTCTTTTAGAGCAATTCTTCTTTGAAAAGAACTCAGTTATTTTTTCTGTAGTCAAAAATTGAATGAAAAATAAGAACTGACATTTTCTGACTGGTACCTTGAGTCTGAGGACTGCCTTGAATCTAAAAAGGTTGAGAATGATTGGCTTAGACTGTGGGTACTCTAGATTCCTTACCAATTGTTAATAATACCCTTGGGCACAGCGTAGTTGGAATATCAGTTTGGCAAAGAATTGTATTAATCACAGTGACTTACTTTAAAAGGACTAGAGAGAGAGAACTTAAAATAGCCAAGATCTTGAAATATACCCTTGCAGTTTTATGATTTTGCTCCTTCTGAAGTTTCAGACTGAGCAAGACCTTTTCTTACCTGCAAATCTTACTTTTGTGCACTGGTCAGTCTACTTATTCAGAACAGGCTCCTACTCTTCAGTTGAGTTTCTTTCCTTAACCATGTGTTTTCTTTGGACCTATCACCTTGTTTCCCCAGTTGACCTATCGCCCTCTTTCCCCGGGCTTTGTTCCCTTCCCAGAGCACAGTCAGTAGAAGCACAACCCCTGCTGGTTGTATAGCAGTTTGGGTGCTGGTGATTGGCTGAGCAGGCAGTGCAGCAGTGTTGGTGCTACTGATTGGCCAGGCAGGGGATGGAGTTTCGATGTGCTGTGTGCCTAGGAGGGAACCCAGCCTGAGCTGGAGCTGAGCTGCTTCTGACAGTGAGAGGACAGTAGTGGGGGGGGCACAGAAGCTGCAGAGGGCAAGTGGAGGGAGGGGCAAGAGGCCTCTGTGGATCTGACTATGGTTCCTACCTGGGCTTAGGACCAGAGTCAGAGCCACCTGCCCCCCACTTTTTATGTGAACCTAAGACAAGGGGCTTTTTCCCCCCATGCTGATGGGAGGCGGGAGGACTCAAATTTGAGTAAATATGGTGATTTGATACAGACATATCACAGCACCATAGTAATAGCTGCCTTTTCAAGATGCCTATCAATATTCTTTCTTTTTGTTACTTCCCTATCGCAGGCTTAATTCAGGAGGAGATTTTGAAACACACTTGATCCTTGTTCCCACTTTTTCCAATATAAGCTGGCTTCAAGTTAGATGTATGTTTATGCGGCATATGGTTAAAAAAAAATCCCAAACAAAACTTGAAATCAGTTGGACTGGTGCATTATAACTGACTTTACTCAGTCAACAAGTCCAGACCTTTCCCTTCTCAGTCTTCTCTTGGTATCTTCTCTTATGCCAAATTTCTTTGATAAATTGCTTACCTTGCCATATTCAAAACTCTAAAATCATCAATTGTCATGTGAAGTCTAGAAGAAATGAAGGAAAAAATAACTAACCTATAAGGAACAGAATTACCTAGATGTATATACACGATTTTACCTAAATGTTGTCTTGTTTTATTTTCATTTTATACTTATAATGTCACGTCAAGATTTTGTAAGCTGCTGAGGTCATAGACTTCCTTAACTTACTTAGGGCATGTCCTGTGTTTAGAGATTCAAAAATTAATGTCCTAGTTCGTTAACTAGGACATTAATTAGCTGCCTAAGATTTCCTAATATATAACTGGTTTCTGGGCTCCATAACATTTAATATTGCTAGTGTTTTAATAGAAATAGGTCAAGTGCAAATACCATCTAGCAATCTTATCATTCCAAAGCATGACCTAAGCACTTTTTAGTTTACTTAAATATCATAAAAGTGTTGTATCAAATGTAAGATATGATAAACCTCTCTTTGGTCTTGAAGAATAGTTCTTTCTTCAAATGCTTGCCAATACATGAATTTCTTTGTTGGTGCCTATATGTACCTAGTGCCTGCTAGTCCACACTGCTTGTCGGCAATTTCTGTAGTACCCGTGCTTGTTTGCTGAATGCACGTTTCCAGCTGAAAGCGTAAGGGGCTGAGTGCCTTAAGTGCCCCTTAGTTTCTTTCTCCCTATCACCAGTGGCTAGGAGTTTGAACTTGCAGTGTTTAATCCTCTTGCATTGCATGGTCTCTTCCATTGTATATACAAATAACTTCTGTAAATTGATTCCCCGAGTTTCAACAATAAAATAGTAATCAACCCAGCAGACAAAAGTGCAGCTAAAGTCATCCTCAACCATCTGGACTACATTAGTGAAGCCAATGGGCAACTCTCTGACACCAAATACTATTAAAAAAAACAACAACTTGTGGAGGACCCAGCACCATAATTTGTACCTGGAAAATATCAAATCCTTCCCATACCAGGTTCTGGAAAAAATAATTCCACACTCCCACCCAAAGAACTTTCAGTATGCTCCCAAAGATCTAAAAATAAGGTAACCCTGGCACACCCATCATATACAACTGTGATATCCTCATTAAAGAATTATCAAGATGCATAGAAACCATTCTGAAGCCACTTGTCACTCAAAGAGGAAGTTCATTACAAAACACCACAGATTTCCTTAGCACAATCCAGAACATTGCCTACATCCTCAAGAAGGTCATACTTACAACCATGGATGTCACCAGCCTGTACACTAACTTCCCATACCATGAAGACACAGCTACCTGCCTGAAATACCTAGAAGACTCTCATTTGCAACATGTTGCACAAATCTTCTTCCTCATCCTCAACTACAGTAACTTCACTTTTAATAATTTGTATTTCCTCCAAACTGTGGGCATAGCTGCAGGCAAAAAGATGGCCTCTCAATATCCTAACCTCTTCATGAACCACCTGAAGGAAAAACTTTTAGAAAACTGCAGTATCAAACCTGCCATATACCTGTATTGCATAAATCAGTGGTTCTCAAAACTTTTTTTTTTTCCACAGACCACTTGAAAATTGCTAAGCGTCTTGGCAGACCACTTAATAAACTTCTTAATGTTCTACAAATCAAAGCACACAGCTTATATTTTAATATCAGTAGTCTTACCTTACAAGTACAGATATTCTCGATTGTTCCACAACCTTTCTGCAGACCACCTGAATAGAGTTCGCGGACCAGTAGTGGTCTTCACACCACAATTTGAGAACCTCTGGAATAGATGATATTTTCATCATCTGAACTGAACACTTAGACTCACTTTATTTACTTCCACCACAGGTTAAACAACTATCACCTCTTGAACAAACTCTTTCTCTGAAGTGTTCCCCACTAACATCGGCTTTTCTAGAAAATACCACCATCCACATCCGGAATGGCATCCTACAAATTGCCATATACAAAAAGACCCACTGATCACCATATTCATGTCCACAAGGCCAGTAGTCATCCCAAGCACATCAAAAAAGCTATAATCTGGAGTCAGGCCCTTGGATACTACTGCATCTACTGTGAGGAGAATACTTACAATGACCACCTTTACAACCTAAAATCTTCCGTTTATACAACAACGACAGCCCAGTAGAGATGGAACCAATCAGAAGAATCATCAAACAAGCACAGCTTATACTCAACAAAATCAGGCCCTGAGAGAGATTCCCAGTCCCTTAGCTCTTGGCTTTTAAACAACCCCCTAACCTTGCCCAACTTATTCAAGGCAGACTCCCCACTGCCTAACATATCAGATGGGACACAGCCTTGCCTTAGCAAGAAATGCATAACCTGTCAAGACATCTCCATTGCTTCTACAATCAACACCCTCTTTCCCACCATAACAAAACCATCAGAATCCATCATTCATGCACATCTAACAGTGTTATGCATCTGATCCAGTGCACGAAATGCCTTCATGGCAGCTATGTGGGTGAGAATAAACAGCAGCTCTACACCCAAGTGAAGTCTCACAGGAAAAATGTAAAGGGCAGAGACACATACACCATTAGGGGCCATTTCTCACAGAACGGCCACTCCCTCTCTGAACTCACTACTCTCATGCTCAAGTGAAATCTACTGAACACCTTTAAAAGGTGAATTTGGGGACAAAAATTCATAAGCTGCTATTGAGACCCAAGGACTTAACATTGCTATTGGTTTTTTGGCACATTATAACCTAACTGATCCCTGAATTCTCCCCACACATGAAAGATAAGAAAGAACCTCTTCCTTTTTTATTAGACCTTGCTCTCCCAATGATCAGCTTCTTTTCTTCTGCTAATTGTTTGCCTGGTACCCCTAGGAATTTTTCCTCCCACCACTATCCCATTACAATTGTTTTTTTACTGTGCTCTGTTGGCTCGAACTGTTCAGACCTGATGAAAAAGTTCTGCATTTTATAACTTGTCTAACTGTATCCCAACTGCACAGTTGGTCCAATAAAAGATACCACCTTAAGAGATCCTTACCTCTAATAAATTGGTAGATACTTGGTTGGCTACATCTGCCTCTTTAGATGATGTAACCCATCATTTATGTGCCACTAACATCCTCAGCATTTAAATACCCCTTGCACCAGGGAGACTGACACCCTACTCCAGTAGTTGGGTCATTCACCTGGAATGTGGGAGACCTGGGTTAAAAATTCTGCTCCATATTGGGCAGAGTAGGGGTCAAGCATTTACCTGTGCAGATTAGCGGCCTTGAGTCTTGAACCCCATCCCTTTTCTCTGCATTTCCTTTTGGGATTGCTTGGGTCGTTTCCTGTCCAATGGACTTTAAAGATGCCCTTTCTTAGGCATGATATTCAGGGTTGAAGATTCTGCTCCCTGGCAGGATGCCTAGAAGGTAGGAATTACAATACTCAAGCTTTATAAAGCTTAGGTACTTTGAGAATCTAGCCCTTATGCCCCCTCTACATGGGTATCATACAGTTAACTAGTTAGTTGCACAATTACCTTAGGACCAACTATACAAGCAAAGTACTTATGCAACAAACAGCTCCAACCAGCTGTAAAGTTAAACCTCAAAATGTGTGCTAACTTTAGCTGTTTGCTGGTGAGCTTTAATTTGCACAGGTAGCAAATGTGCACCATGCCCAGCATAAAACCCCTAGGACTCAGGGGTGCATGAAACCCCTGAACCTTGGATCACAGCTGCCACAATCCCCCCAGCACTAGGGGTGTGTGGGGCATCCCTGGTGCTGGGAGTCATTCAGCTGAGGGGGGCTTCTAGCTGTGGGAGCTTGCTAGGAGGGGCTTGGGATCAGGCTTCCTCAGCATCGGCAATAAGAGACAATGGGATCTAATGCACAGTCCCTCAATTGTACCTCCTGCTATTCACATGGCATGGCAGGAGCTGTGACTGGGTTGCGCATTAGATCCCATTGCACCTTTACCTGCATGTGTAGAGGGGGTCTTAGTGATTAGTATTTTTTACATCATTTTGGGGAATAAATTACTTTACTTGGTCTGTTGAGGTACTTTCAGTCCTGGGTATGGTCATAATTTCTGAGCTCTTCAAAACTCAAACTATACTTTTTTTGTGAATTGTAATGTCTTTAAACATGGGTACAGAAGATGCTTATTGCAGCTAGGAAAGAGACCTTATAGTGAGATGTCAGCTGTAAATATCTTTTAGGAGAACTAGGACATCTTAACAATCTGCTAACAACATCTGTTCAGTCTTTTGAATAGATGTATGCAGTCCTCAGATCCTGGGACAGTGGGGTGGAAACTTAGAGATTTAGGTCTCTTTCTTGCCTCTACCTGTTGGATGAAGGTTCTTTTTTAGTAAAAAAAAAAAAAAAAAAAAAAAAAAAAAAAAAAAAAAAAAAAGGCATTTTAATTGGTAGAAAGCAAAGAGTGCTGGTTTCACAAAAAGGAAAGACGGATTCTACTTCACTGAGTACTTTTAAGAGCCATAAATACTGAGGTTTTAGGCTGAAGGGTAGCTTAAGGCCCAGAAGGGTACTGCCAGCACCCATTCAGGCACTGGTACTGTGATTTAGGTTTATATGTTGGTCAACATACATGGACTGTTACCAGAGTCCTGATTCGTGATACCTTGTGTTTACTATCTTTCAGCAGAAATATTTGATACTGAAAAGTGAAATTGCCTCAGAAGGCTGGTTTCTCTTAGTTCAGATTCTCTGCTGCTCTCCTGCAATACCAGCAGCGTCTTGACATCAGTAGAACGTATGGCCTTGGTACCAGCTAGAGCATGTTCTCTGGGTACTCTGAGCATGCTAACTGCTATGCTTTTCTACTGAGACTTTGAGGGCAAAATGTGGCTTTACCAATTTGGATGTTGGAGTCAAGATCGATATATTGGCCTATTTGCTTCTGGGAGACAGAGCACTAAGTGGAGCGCTCCTGGGCACCCTCCCCTTTTGCACAGGACCCAATTAATATCCATGGGGTAATATTATGCTAGAAAGACCAGCATTAGGTTTTCCAAATAAAGGCTAAGTTCTCTTGTCAGCAACTCCCCAGTGGCAGTTTTATCACCAGCTCATCATGCTCCACCATTGTCAAAGCAAACCATTCACTGCTCACAAAAGGAATTGCAAGGAGGAGACCTAGTTCCAGTTTATACTCTCATCCTTGGTTAAGGCAGTAGTACCCAAGTCATCTATTTCCAGCTGAAATAGATAACTATAGGTCATCTATATAGTCATATAGATGACTATAGATTGACTATAGGACAAAACAGGAACTATTAAGAATTGCTGGTGTATTGAAAATTATTTCTGGATAAACATGGACATTCAGTGTGCTTCAGTGTCTGGGTATCTGATTAACTGAGAACTCTTAAATCCTGCCAAGTGGCTCTAGCAGAT
The DNA here is from genome assembly GCF_000455745.1 of Alligator sinensis. Taxonomy (NCBI): domain Eukaryota; kingdom Metazoa; phylum Chordata; order Crocodylia; family Alligatoridae; genus Alligator; species Alligator sinensis. The sequence goes on from NW_005842525.1 coordinate 365,247, forward strand.
GCTTATCTTTCTACTTTCAATACAGAAGAGAATTGAGTGCCCCCAAAGATTTTTGTGCTTAAACCTATTTTTCCCTCACCTAGTTCACTAATAGTAGCAAAGTAACTGTTGTACTAAAATCAACATAAAGCTTCAAAGCAAAGAACTCCCAAATTGAAGGCATTTGGAGGGAGAAAGTTGACCTCAGATGTCTAAATAAGAATTGATAATGACCAAACCTTGTTTCTAAAGCATGATTTTATGAATTAGTTTGGGGCATATGAAGATTTACAGAAACATTAACTGGACCCGGGTGACCTTTCCTCATCACGGTTAGAGATGATTCATGTGGGAACAATCTGCTCACAAAACAGTAAAAGCTCAACATAGGAAAAGTGTCTTACTTAAACTTCCAGTTCCCCTGTGCTGTTTCCTTTCCCTGAAAAGAGGTTGGCCATCCATTCTGTACCACTCAAGTGTTCTGGAGAAATTGCCTCCATGTGTTGTGTATTTGTTTTTCAAAACTAACGTTAAACATTTTTGCCTGCTGTTGCTAGAGTGCTACAAGAGCTTCAGTCAGGAGACGGTGTTCTCTCAGATACAGAATAAAGGATCACCTACCTTGGGTTGCTGCATCACTACATTTCAGACTTAAGTTAAAATGCAGTAAGTAGACCATTCTGCCCACAAGGAGTTGCTTGTATCATTTTAGCTGAGTTGTTCTGCTGTTATTAGTGACTCTTGACTGCAGATTGCCTGTCAGTATTTTTTCAAGGAACTCATCCAAATTCTTTTGAGTTAACATCTATTGAAAGCTTTATTAGTCTGACCTTAGTTGTTCATAGCCTGTTCTCTCAGATGCTTTAAATTAGTCTTAGCGTAGGCTTACTTTATAGATAATTCATTCTGTTTCCAGCTTTTTACATTTTCTCCTGTCATGTTTCATCACTTGTTCATTCTGCTTATCTTTCAGCAATCTTCTATTAACTTTTATAACTGCCATTCTCAGGCTTCACTCTTGTTTCCCTCCGCCCCCCTCCCCCCCAAGGAATTTGCTTTTGCACTTAGCCTGCTGTGAATGCAAGGTGCTGTAGCTTTTAATATCACTTAACACTTGTGCCTTATATAGAACAGAATAGTTTTGCTAAAGCACATAACTGGGAACAAGGAGATATTAGTTCTTTTTGTCCCTATGTCATGCATTTCCTTGTGGGCATAAACAATGACAGTTTAGAGATTTTTCTAGTTTTAACACAAGACTGTTAGTCTGAATCAGCTGCTGTTTCCATCCAGGGTGGAGTTTGTAAGTACCTACATGACCTCGTCTCATAAGGAATGTGACCAGTTCATGATCTTTATTGTATTTTACCTTACAACACCACTGTGACACAAGATGTACTGTTATCCCCATTCTCTAGCTAGAAGACTGAATGGTGGAGAGACAGACTCCAGTGTTCCAGGATCGTAGTGAATTTATGAGGAAGCAGGAATTTGAACTGGGGACTCCAGAGACTTTGTCTCTGAATGATCGTTTCTTACTGTTCCCATCACTTAATGACCAACAAAAAGTTCTTAATCTAAAGTGCAGAAAACAATAATTTAACTCTCTCTCTCAAATCAGTATAGAATTCAGGGGAAGCAAAAAGAATTGGACGCGCATCAACTTTATTGGACCTTTTCCTGTTCATTGGCTTTGGCCTTCCTGTTCACTGACTGGCAGACATTTGCTTTCTCTTGGGAGATTTGCTGCTCTCCTAGGAGAAACCATGAGTATACAGATGTTCAGGATTTTTCTTCCCAAGCAGAAATGGTGCTTCAGGAGACGAATAACCTGGAAACACCCAGGGTTAAATCATTCCAAGAGAGCTTCTTCAGGAAGAATGAATATCTGTACAAAGTTACCCTTCTGAGAGACACCACAGCACAATTCTCCAGCAGCCCAGGTGCTTTGCTGCAACTTCCTGTCTCTCTTCCACCCTTCCCCCAGAGACAGTTTGTTTCTGGGCTGGATTCTACCACTAAAGCCAAGCATGGACCAGAATGCACCCCCTTCACAATCCAGTTGAGTAGTCTGCATAAGTCAGTCAGGGCTACCTTGTGCATTGCTACCATCTGTTGCCAGGCAGACTGAGGGAGCCTGCAGAAGGTAAAATGTGTGCACAGAAGTCCCCTGCAAGCTCTCTGGTTTTCTGGGGCTCAGCACTGGAATGTATGTTCAGGCATCTCTGGGTAAGTTTTTTCTGCCAGAGGAATAAACTCAGGAGAATTCTCTTGGGTCATTTGAATGCATGTACGCAGCCATTGGCAGCACAAATCCAACAGATATAAAGGCCATGTACCTTCACTTATTATTGTGCACTGAGGTAGAATGATCCAAATTTGTTAATCCAAATAGTATTAATAAATAAGAAATGAATAATTCCTTCTCCCCTCCACTTTTTTTTTTAAGGCAGACATCGCTGAGCATCTAGCCATTAGCCCACTCAGCAATAAAATGCTGAAAAAGAAAGAACAGCATCCAAAATTTTCCCTATAAAATATACTATAATGTTTGGGAGTACTCTGATGCCACACTTGAGGGGAACAGTAATTTAGACTAAAGGATTTTTTCCAAGAGAACCAACCCGCAAAGGATAGCCAATTTTTCTCTGAAATTCAGCTGTAGAGTTTCTGTTTTGTCCCTCAACACTTCAATAGCCTGACCTGCTTTTAAGGGCTGCCCTGGTCTGACATGAACAAATGGCATCCACATCCTCCAGAGAGATTTAAAAAAAAAAGAAGAAAAAGAAAGCTGAATGGTATCTTAGAGAAATATCCTGAACAGCTTCTTTTGATGGCTCTCTAGCTTCAAGCTTTAGCTAGTTCATGGTTGTAAATATGTTGATCTGCAGATATTTATTGTTTGTAAACCAGGAAGCCAGGTTTCCAGGTTGATTACCTTCATATATTTTGAAAACCTATTGGCACATCCATGCAGGTGGTTTCAAGTGGATTGTCTCTGTATTTTCCAAAGCAATTAAAAAAAAATCCAGACGTGTTCAAAAGAGGTAAGAAAAACAGTTAACCTTGATGTTCCAGAAGAGCTCAAATTTAAGTTTCTGAAGACACTTGTACGTGGATGGATACTGACCTGCCTCAGACGAGTAGATACCAAACAGATTTCAAAAGGGTTTAAGTTGGGAATTTTTTTAATGGAAAAACTTGGTTGCCTCTGAAACAAAATGATGTTCTTGCTAAAATGAAACCATGTTCTTATCTTGAACTAAATATTTTGGTAAGCTTGAAATGCAACATTTTGTTTTCATTTAAAGTACTTTTAACAAAAGCAAAGCAGTGGGAAAGGTCTAGTCATGGGCACCATTTTTGCTTCCTCTCCTCAATGAGTTGAGTGCTCATAAGGAATAGGTCACAATGGTGTGGTATAGCCCAGTCCTGGTGCATTTGCCTTGGCCCATACTTTAATAGGCAGGGCAGGAGTCAACATGAACTGATGAAGGTCTCTATATTGAAGCTGTGTAGGGAGCCCATCCTTGATCCCCAAGCTAGTACCATCTCTGAGAGACCCTGAAAGTGCCTACAAGAAGGAGAGCAAATGAGCCCTACCCTCTTTGAGGATGGGGGAGTTGTTGGCTACTTGAAATATTTTTCAAAGTAACCTCTGAGCTCTGTTTTGTCCCTACTCCAAAGTAGTTATTAAGGCAAACTGTCAAAATGGAAACAAATTAATAATAAAATTAGTGCTGTTTCTTTTGCTCATATCTTTTGTTTCATGGCTTGCAGTAGGGTAGGTTTTTCTCAGTGTCTGGTTCCAAATCTACCCAGTCTTCTGCCTCACTTCAGATTAATACAGCTAACTACTTCTCTCTTTCACTTGCATCAGTCATGTTCAATCACTGAATAAATGGTGAGACCGTACGTGTGTTGATTTCATTCTCATAATGAAAGAGAACTGAGGAAAAAAAAGAAATAACATCAAACAAAAAAGGCTAGACTGACACAGTCCTGTGAAGCTATGCTTTTTATATGGCTCTTTCCTATGCATCCTGGGAAGGTTTAAAAGTTATTTTCTGCCACACCTAAATGTTGAGAAAGTATCAGACTTGCCTTCAATTGCTGCGAGGAGTAACCTTGCTGTAACTATTTAGCTTTCATTCCCAGCTGCTAACGTGTGTTATTCTGTCTTAATGTCTTCTGGCTCTTCCTTTCCACTGCAAATGGGCAACACAGCCCTCCCTTCCTTATGGACAACAATAGAGTGAGAGGCACAGCAGTTTAGATGCGACAGAACTGAGAAGCAGTTGATTGCTAAAAGGTCTCTCTCTCTTGGGTATCATTTTATAATATCAAGAAAGTTCCTCTGTATACAACAATCTAAGTGTAATCTAGTATTTTAACTAAAGGTAAGATGGCTTTTTTTTTTTCCCTCATGATCAGCAACTTTGTTTTGAATGTGGAAATTTACCTGATACAATAGCCTTCTTGCTCTCTAGGCAGATACAATCTCTGCCCCATTTTTTGAACATGAAAACTCCTAGGTGGCCTCGGACGAACAGTAATAAACAAATTAACTTTCATCTGATATGCTAAGTGCCTCTGCAAGCTTTCACGGACATTGCTTATGAGAATAGAAAGTATTGCAAGGTTGTCCTTCAGCTGAGTTGCATCGGTTAAGGACTTTTCCCTAATAAGTGAAGCAGGAAAAACAGGGGATCCAGATCTGGTTGATGCAGAGGTAGGGTTACTTGGATCAGATGCTCTGAGTCTGTTCCCTGTTATCTTGGTGATGTAGTGGGAAATTGCATGGACAGCTGAGGCTATTTAGTGTCAGCAGAAAAGTTTGTCTCCTGACAGAAACTATCAAAAAGAACATAAGTCATGTGGCAAGTTGAGACAGTTGGTGATGTTCAACAGGACAAAACACCTCTTTGCAAGTGGTAACTGTAATAAGCTGTGAGGCAGCAGGTAGCTATAAGGCAGCAGGCATCTATATGCCAGTTTTCAAAATGCAGACAAGGCTAGCTAGAATTATGAAGTACCTTGAATATTACATGCTCATTTTGGAAGCAGAAGGGCTTACCTATAGATTTGATTGAGTAATGTCACTGGATATTTTCCAGTACTGTCCATATGGAGCTCTGCTAGAATTTCACGTACAGCTTTATTCCATTCCAACTCTCAGGAATGCATGACATGAATGAAATTATCCATCTGCTGCAGACTAGGGTAGTGCCACTTGTTCATCATCATCTTTCTAGCCTCTGAAAATCAGATATAAGCAAGTAGTGTTATGTCTGAAACATCTTAAGTTTCAGGCATAGGCTTCCATTGAAGGGGCAAGAATTTTTATGGAGGGTTTTCTGGGACCAGCTGCATGGTTGGGATAGATTTAGACAAGCTTTCGGGTATCACAATATACTTGCTTTTGTTTCTCTTCCCCTCTGATATCCTGAGGAAGGGTACTGTAATACCAGAAAGCTTTTCTAAATCTATCTCAACCATGAAATTGGTCCAGTAAAAGATACCACTTTCAAATTCTTGAATCTTGGCTTTCCTTGAAAGCATTTCAGTTTTCTCATCTTGAAACAATGTTTTGCAGATGGATGGCAACTAGTTGGTTTTAGGGATATTGGTACGAAAGCAGTGTAGGCAGTACTGGTTGAATACACAGCACAGTTAATTGTGTGGTATTAGGAGCCCCAAAACTGACTTGCTCCCACTCATTTTTAGTTTCTAACAATCACTGTCATGGATGTTCTTAAAAGCTTTGAAAATGAGAGAAACTAGGTATTGCTGACTTAACGAGTATTACTTGTTCACATTAAAGCCTTGTATGTACAGATGTTCAGGCTTTTTTCACCCAGAGTAAAAATGGCCACTCCAAGGGAAAAATAACCTGGGTGCAACCAGGGTCAAATCACTTTGAGGAGAGTCTTCCCTGTAAGAGCAAATGTCTGTGTGTGATGATAACACAGACTGATCATGGGCTGTGTTGGTTAACCACTCAGGGCTGCCCTAGGCACTGCTGTCATCTGTTGCGAGGCAGACTAAGGGAGCTAGTAGATGTGTGCACAGAGCCCTTCCCTGGCTACAGTGTGTCAGCACTGCAAGCTCTCCTCTCTTCAGGGGCACAGTATTCGAATGTCTGTACATGCGGTTCTGGGTAAGTTTTTCTGTCATGAGAATAAACTTGGGACAGTTCTCCCACATTGTGTGTATTCAGCCTAAGTTTGGATAAATGCCTACTCTGGATAAGTGCATTGTCTTTTTTTTTCCAGTCCTGTGGCCATACTTTAAATGGAGCACACCGTGTTAGTGATCCAGGTACTCCTTTTGAGTTAGTGTTACTCAACACAGTGACCATCTTGCAAAATAGTGCTCATATTGCTGTTTTGGTGTTCTTCCTTGTGTATAATGCTGAGATTTCTAGGAACACATTTCGTGTTTCTCAGAATTGAATTAAGCTGAGCCACTTTGAATTGTGGGAAGGCATTGGAGGACTAGCAGCCCTCAAGTGGCAGTTGTTTCGTGCTCCTGTTAGCAGACCATCTGAGGCTGGAAACATGTTTTTATGCCACCTTAAAAATTTTTTGGCAGCACAGAGGAAAAGCAGCTCGGCTATTCAAGTGAAATTGGCAATAGCGATAAATATGAATAAAACTACCTTGTCATAGAAAATTAACATGTAAAAAACTTACATTAAAACAGAAGCCGTTTATGCAAAAATATTAGCCAAAGTCTCTCCCCAAGCAAGTGTTGACTATTACTTTATTTTCATTTTCCTTTGGCTTATTAGAATAAATGTAACGTCAGTAAGAAGACTGAATTCTTTTCGGGTATAGAATGAGATTAGATGAATTTATGAATATGAGTCTACAGTAACCTGAATAATTTAACATAACGCACGTCCTGGGTATGAGCCGCATGCAGTAACTATATCAAACTTACGCTCAAGATATTGAGTTCTAACCATCAATACAGTACAATTTTCCCAAAAGCTTTTTTTGTAGACAGTGCAGAATAATGATTTGCAAACACTAAACACACAAAATGCATTGCTCAGTACAGCTTTATTACTTGGAAGTCAGTGTGTCAAATAAATTCAAAAAGTCAACATGCCAGTAGAAAAGAAAGATGAGAACGTCGTTGTATCATTCTGTATCCCTTTCAGGTGTGAAACCAATGTTGGTTCCAGCAATGTTTGATACAATAGAAGACATTGGGCCTGAATCACCAAATGATGGGTAGATATTTTGTTTTTCAAATGTGGAGGAATAGACATCCCCGTTCAGTATAAATGGTTAATTGAAACACACAGTTCTAGCACTGCCTACAGAACTGATGCTTGTAGCAACTCAGCAGGCACAAAGTGTAATTTCATTTCCCCAAAAGGATGCCTGATCGAGTGGTAAAGGTCCTTTCCTCATTGGTATGTCTAAGCTTTGGATTGTGCATTCAGATTTCGTCTCAGTACTATGGTTACCATTTCAGTCTTGGTTATTTGAGCATTGTCAGTACTGAAGCAGGTATTTCCACTAAAGTCTAATGACTCTAAAGATCCATTGTCTATTCTGTGGGTTCTTCTCAGTTTCTTTAAAGTCTTATCACATTTAAAAAATACCCAAGCCATGGCATCACCAGTTAAGATTGCCTTGTGATCAGCAAACAACTGCAGCTGCATTGGCTGCTGGATGCAGATTCTTAAATACCAACTATAGACATCACCTTACTGTAAATATTAATCTGGTAAGAAGTGAGTAGAAGAGAAGAACAAGTTGTCTTAAGAATATATTGTACCTTTTGACAAACTGCATTAATGCCATAGCACATTCCAGTTTTCAGAAATCTAGGCAAGCCAAAATCAATACCCTTGTACTTGTGAAAGAATAAGAGAGGAGAAAGAAGCTGCTTTATTCTTTGATACGGCTTTAGCATTTGAGGGATAGCAATGTAGCTAGTGTTATCCTCCATGATCTTTGAGCAAGCTGTTGAATTTCTTGTCAAAGTTTCTAAACAACATGTTGGTCAGTAGTGTGTTATGCTAATTATATGCACCACCATTAGTTCTCTTCATGAAATCATGCAGGACTGTATAAGTACATATACATCTTAAGAGCATATAAGCTCCTAAACATATCCCTTGGAAAATCAGAAACTCTGTAAAGATGTCAAGATCCTTACTGAAGTCATTTTGTTTTTTGGCTGTTGTTTGATCACAGAAATCTTAATGCGTGTGACCAGCTGTTGAATTCACATAAAACCTTAGAGAGAACCTGTATACAGCATCCAGTTTCATCCTTTACAAGTACAATGACTAATACCCTTGGAAATCCACTTCAAACTCTCTTTTGAAGTGGTGGGAAATGAGTTTTACATCCCCTTCGTTGTCCCCTTTTCATGGTGATAGGGTCGTTCTTGTGTATAGAATAACACCTTTGACCTTTTCTGATAAAGCAGTTTCACTTTCAGTGAGGGCACATAGAGGAACGCATTGAAAACTTAACTTTAAAAAAATGTAAGGAAAACTACCTTTAATGCTGGAGGAAGCTTTTAACTCTCCCTAGGTAAGCTGGCAGTACACTTAGTGATATCTGTTACTGAGGCTAGATTGGTATTGATACCTTATGCGGCAGATGTCTTTATTTATTCTTTCCATGTAACATCAGGTCACACTTAAGTAAACACTTGGATAATGTTTTGTCTGCATGTCTAAGATGTCTTTTAAATTTTTTAATACTAAGTATTTTTTAAACAATCAAACACTTTAGTTTAATATTTTAAGTTGTTTTATCAAGTTCATTGTGATAACATGTACTCTTCCAGGAAATACAAAAATAGTGACAATGGAGAGAGTCCCAAAACCATCTGTATATATAATATGTGTACCAGTACATGTGCTTTGTAACTTAGAAAACTCACTTCAGGCATTTTAGGCAGAGGCTGCCCCTAAGAGAGCAAATGAAAGACATTGATAAGATGATAGAGACTTGGTGGGCTAGGATTATGAAGGCAGTTGCTAACATATTTGGAAAACTAGTATACTTATTAATCTCTATAATCAAGAAAATCACTGTGCCCAAAGTATATGGTAAAGGTTAATATTAAAAATGCCCTATTACAGCATTAAGGTTGGAAAATAGAGCACATGGAAGTTTGTGGCTAGTGCTATATACTTTTCTTCCTTTCATAGAAAAGAATTCAGTATACTTTATTTTTGAAGCATACAAACCATTCATTTTAAAAGTTCTGTTCTAGCAACGGCTTTGGGTACTGTGTATTTCCAGTGAGGCAAACTCTAGGGACAGCAAGAGAAGGGAAGTACCACTGTAAGAACAAGTTTCTTATTGAACCACTGTTCAGTCAGACATCTGGATTCAACTGCATACTTCAGAACCAGCTTTCTTACTGTAATATGTGAGAATGGATTCTTAATTATGTAGGGGTTTTTTTAATGCTTGCTCACAGATGCCTGAAATTTGTTTTTTAAGGAGCAGCCATAGACAAAGTTTTGAAGTAAGCAGCATTGTTAACCAATCTCAACAGTGTGTAAGGAGTATTTTTTTCCTACTTAAGTCATTTAAATAGTGGACTTAGTCCTTTTCCAAAAACCTTTCACTCCCCTTGAATGAGAAAAAGCAGTGGTTTTTGTCATTCCAAAAGGAGAATTGTATATTACAACCAACTGGAAAAATTGGGCTACGCTGAAAGATGAGCTGCAACCTTAAGTATAACTTTCATTACTGTGAAAGCTTTTCTATAACAGGCCCAGTTGGATGTGGAATTGATTTTATTTTTACCATGTATATTCATTCACTTTGGATTCTGCTCTCACACATGTTCCTGTCACATTATTCCACCCTGTCCTGCTTAATGTACACCCAAGATAACTGGGCATGTTATAGCTAGCATGTATTGTATATCTAATACTGGGTGTGTGGTCTTATTATCTTGTAGGTTGAAAAAGCATTAATTTTTTTTTTAAACATGAGTCATCAGTGAGACAAAATAATCAGCAAAGCTAACTGCACTTTATCATGCATCAGCAGCTGCATGACAGATAGAAGCAAGGAGGTGATGCTTCCCTTCTATGTGGCATTGGTCAGACCGCGTGTGGAGTACTGCATCCAGTTTTGGGTGCCGTACTTCAAGAAGGATGTTGATAGACTTGAGAGGGTCCAGAGGAGGGCTGCTCATATGGTTAGGGGGTTACAGAACAAGCCCTATGAGGAGAGACTAAGGGACCTGGACCTCTTCAGCCTCTGCAAGAGAAGGCTAAGAAGTGATCTTGTGGCCACCTACAAATTCATTAGGGGGGCACAACAAAGGATCGGAGATGCTCTGTTCACCAGGGCACCTCTTGGGGTAACTGACAGAGAGCAGATTCAGGCTATATCTCAGGAAAAACTTCTTCACAGTAATGCTGGCCAAAATTTGGAACAAGCTTCCAAGGGAGGTGGTGCTCTCCCCTACCTTAGGGGTTTTTAAGAGAAGGCTGGATAGACATCTGGCTGGGGTCATCTGACCCCAGCACTCTAGACAAGTGTTTATTTAAGACAAGTGTAACAGGGAGTTGGACTTGATCTGTTGAGGTCCCTTCCAACCCTAGCATCTCTGAATCTATGAAAGACCTGCATGGCATCAGAAGCCACTAATTCTGAGTGAAGGTTCCTCAGAATGATCTACTGTCTGTAAACCTACAGAATCTAGCCAGCTTTCTAAACTTGGCTTTTAGAACTAAGATGTATGGTATTTCCAGACTAATGTCCTGTCCTGAAGTAAAAGTGAATGTGTGTGGCAGACTGCAGTCAGGAAAGCTGTAACCTCTTAGATCTAATGATCTGACGTCATTGCGCAACCGCTGGCGGTAATATTTGAGCAGTCGTGGCGCATGGGCCAGGTCCCAGAGGACTGGAAAAGGGCCAGTGTGGTCCCCATTTTCAAGAAGGGGAGGAAGGAGGACCCAGGCAACTATAGGCCAGTCAGTCTCACCTCCATCCTAGGGAAAGTCTTTGAAAAAATTATCAAGGCTCACGTTTGCGAGAGCCTGGCAGGACAAATTATGCTGAGGGGAAACCAGCACGGGTTCATAGCAGGTAGATCATGCCTGACTAATCTAGTCTCTTTTTATGACCAGGTTACAAAACGCCTGGACGCAGGAGTAGGGGTTGATGTCGTATACTTAGACTTCAGGAAGGCCTTCAATACAGTATCCCACCCCATACTGGTGAACAAGTTAAGAGGCTGTGACTTGGATGACTACACAGCCCGGTGGGTGGCGAATTGGCTAGAGGGTCGCACCCAGAGAGTCGTAGTGGATGGGTCGGTATTGACCTGGAAGGGTGTGGGCAGTGGGGTCCCGCAGGGTTCGGTCCTTGGACCGATACTCTTCAATATCTTCATCAGCGACTTGGACGAGGGAGTGAAGTGTACTCTGTCCAAGTTTGCAGATGACACAAAAATGTGGGGAGAAGTGGACACGCCGGAGGGCAGGGAACAACTACAAGCAGACCTGGACAGGTTGGACATATGGGCAGAAAACA
>NW_005842525.1:377001-388708 GCF_000455745.1 Alligator sinensis
CAGACCAAGCCCTACGAGGAGAGACTAGAGAACCTGGATCTTTTCAGCCTCCGCAAGAGAAGGTTGAGAGGTGACCTTGTGGCTGCCTATAAGTTCATCACGGGGGCGCAGAAGGGAATTGGTGAGGTTTTATTCACCAAGGCGCCCCCGGGGGTTACAAGAAATAATGGCCACAAGCTAGCGGAGAGCAGATTTAGACTAGACATTAGGAAGAACTTCTTCACAGTTCGAGTGGCCAAGGTCTGGAACGGGCTCCCAAGGGAGGTGGTGCTCTCCCCTACCCTGGGGGTCTTCAAGAGGAGGTTAGATAAGCATCTAGCTTATCTTATCATCTAGACCCAGCACTCTTGCCTGCCTATGCAGGGGGTCAGACTCGATGATCTATTGAGGTCCCTTCTGACCCTAGCATCTATGAATAACTTCAGGAGAGGAAGGGGACTGGATTTTGAATTTATCAGTTCAGCAAGACTGCTACATTTGCCTATCTGCTGCTGTTCCAGCTGTTCACTTGCAAAAAGTTGTTTTTTATCATCTAGACCCAGCACTCTTGCCTGCCTATGCAGGGGGTCAGACTCGATGATCTATTGAGGTCCCTTCTGACCCTAGCATCTATGAATAACTTCAGGAGAGGAAGGGGACTGGATTTTGAATTTATCAGTTCAGCAAGACTGCTACATTTGCCTATCTGCTGCTGTTCCAGCTGTTCACTTGCAAAAAGTTGTTTTTAAAATCAAGGCCTTGCCATACATGAATATCAGTTTAGTAGCTAGCCAACAGAATCTAATGTAATGGCAAACTCTGTCCCTTCTGAAAGTATATCCTATAGTTTCTTCTCCGAGTAGAAAATAGAAGGATTGCTAATAAATGAGTTGTTGCCTCTTGTATTGTTTTGAAATAAAACATTTAGACAGCTTTAACTTCTGTGGCAGTGTTACTATAGTTACACTATTCTGAATACAGTTTCGGTTTCTACTCCTCAGCATTTGTGTAATCCAAGAGCTGTTTTGTTGGTTCCCGTGTTGAACTATTCCCGCCCCCGGAATGGATACATTGGGTTTTGTGGAGTGCCTGCTGAGAAGATAGTTATTGAGGCACATTGGTTTTACTACAGATTACTTTGTTAGAAAATTCTGCTTTTTGTTTTCTCTCATGGATCATATGACCTGTTCTTTGGAGCTGGAGGAAGAGGTGACTAATGGATGTTGGCTACTGCCTGCCCTTACTTCATTACCATTTCATTAGGAGGTTCAGGAATAGGACTTAATTTTTTGTACAATAAATCTTGTTGTAGAGGTTGGTAGTTCCTGTTGGGGTGCCATGTAACATGCATATAGAATGTGGAAACTGGTTTGTTTAAAACATATAAGCATTCTCAAATTTTAAGTTGCATTTCTAGTTTGAAAAACTGCAAAACTGATAGCGTTGGCAGTAGTTAGTTCTGTTCACAGTTTGTGTTAAAAATGTTGACTGATCCTGTTAATTAAAGGCCTATGTTGTTCTGCTGTAAGAAATTTAAAAAAAAAATCACAGAAGAAGATGTAAAGGGGGGAGAACCTTCCTGAAAACCCATTATCTACATAGATCAGGGGGAGTTATGGGGAGTTTTATCCACACGATAGAAAGCCTCTATCGTTAATACAAAAATTTACCACAGATCCACCTGAGAGGGGAGTTTGTATGCAACCCACCCAACCTCTGGTTCCTGAGTATGCCACTGGAGCCAGATCACATGTGACTTCTGAGGGGAGAGGGAATTCCTGACTCCTTCCAGCTCTGAGACCCTGGCCTTTTGGTTGTCCATGGTCCTGCTTTCAGTTCAGCTTATGAGGAAGGGACTTTACTTCTTGACAGGGAGAAGTGTACCCTAAAATTCCAGTCAGAAAAGCGGGTAACTCCTCTTCAATAAAGGTATTAGTTGGGGCAGTGGCCACCCAGTCAGAGGTTCTCAGCCACCTCCAAAGCTTTCTGTCCCAAAGCTAGCCTGCACAGCCCTGAGCAGCCCTAAAGTTAGCTCAGTTGCTTGTTCTGCAGTCCATGCAGCTAGAAGCCCCCAGGCTGCTCAGCTGGTCTCTCTCCTCAGAGTGACCATATCAGCTTGTTTACCCTGCTCTGTCTGTTGTCCTGCTTATCACCTTCAGGTTTCCTGAAGTGTGTGGTGTTTTTTTTTGTTTGTTTTGTTTTGTTTTTTTTTCTCCTCCTTGCTGGTAGGCAGCCAGGACCTAGTAGGGACTCTGACTCTTCTTTCCACATGTACTAGCTCTCCAGAGAAAATCAGGCATGCATCCATATTACAGCATGAACACAGCTAACACAAAAAAATACTACAGTGAAACACCTAGTATGTCACATACCTATTTGAAACCTGGTAGGGATCAACACTGGAGCCACTTACCTTTACAGATAGCTTTGACCCACGATGTTCTACCAGGAATTCCTGGTGACTTTGAGCAGAGATGAAACTGCTGGATATATTTCAGCAATCATAATTTGCTTTCAAGACAACACTATGAAAAGGTAAGGTTTCTTTGTACTAAATTAAAATCAGAATGTTAGAAGTCAGAAATTCAACTGTGGACTGACCATATTAAGTCCTCTAAAACAAGGACCTTCAATAGTCATTCATCAATCATAATGGTACTGTTGGGGTAGTTTTTTCAATAAATTCTTTGAAGCACAGTATTACTTTGGCAAATATAAAAATACCAGACTGGTGTTTTCATTATTTCACAGTCCTTGTGTCCTAAACAAACTGTCCTAATATAATGTGACTTATTTTGGTGCTTAGTGAAGGAAAGAAAAATAACTGGTGAACTTGATAGGAGGCCTTTGACTTTGCTGGAAGTGCCATAGCTGTGCATGTGAACCAAATGTACAATTTGTACAGAGCATTCCCAGTCCGTATTGTATCAGCACTGATAAAAGGAAAACTGACATTATCAGCAGTGGGCTTTTTTTGGCTGATGTGGCCAATAATGTTACTGATAAATGCTGCGTGCATGTGCATAGCTGCAGCATGTACAGGGCCAGGAATGCAGCCGGGCAGCATGGAGAATAGCATCCTGCTGGTAAGTTTGTCAGAAGGAAGGCGCATTGGGTGGGGGCGGGGCAGATTGAGGCCCCTGCAAGGCCATGGGATCCATTAAGATGTAGTCCAGACCACAGCCATTGGGCTAAATTACCAGACCTTCCTAAAGAATAGAGAGTATTGTGTTAAAAATCTGGACTCCATAATTTTTTGCCTCATGTGCACACATGCATTTATGCATATACGTGTGATGAAATACTGCCTCCCAAGTTAATGTGTAACTTGCTTGGTTGTTACCAATTATTTGTAAACAAATAAAGCTTTCTTTGGTTTCATTTTCTGTGCATTTGATGTAGGTAAGCAGAAGAATGCCTTTAGCAGTGAAAGGGTTAATAACAGAACAGAAAGTTCTTGAGTAGTAATTTACTTGGATTGAAAACTAGTGTTGCTCTTTCGTTAGTTATTTAAGAGCAGCTAATGTTACTCTTACAAAAGTAGTAGTCGGCAACATTTCCTGGCAGCGAGCTAGAATGGTCCAGCTCAGGTCTGAGGTGGGCTGCCAATAGGACCTAATTGCCAGGGCTTTTCCACACTGCCTGGTTGCAGCATGGCACAGGAAAGTTCCCTGTCTGCAGTGCAGTGCAGGCAACATCTCCCCACCACCAAAGCCCCAGCTAGATGGGCTAAAAAGTCCTGCAGTCCAGAACAAGTTTCTCCATTATAATTATTTTACCAAAAAAAAATATGAAGCATGTAAGAAGTATGCCAAAAAGGAAAGTGGCACCTTGTAGGATAGGGACAGACATTACACATAAACCAGTTTAAGTGATCAGAAACTGGTTTAAACCTGTAGCAGAACAGATGTTCAGTTCACATAAACCAGTTTGAAAATGGCTGAAACCGGTTTGAGAAAAATCTGGTTGAATGTAGTATCAGACTTAACTGATTTGGGTCAAACTGGTTTATGCAGTGTCTGTCCCAGACCCCTTTTGGTTTAAGTTAAACCAGAGTCCCCCCAGCATCCCAGTTGCTTTACAACTTGGGATGGGGCTCTGCTCTCTGCTCCGGCCAAGCAGGGATGGCCCTTCCCCTCTGCTCCCTGGCTGGAGCTCTGGCAGAGACTGCAGGCATCTGCTTGGCTTCCTTCTGCTCCCTCCCCTCCCCTGCCCTGCCCTCCCTGTCACCGCTCCCTGCTCAGGCAGGGATTCCCCCCTCCCCTCTGCCTTACACATTACACAAACACCTCTCAGCATTAGGTAGCATACCACATGCTGGCCCTAATCTACCCCCCATCCCCACTGCTCAAGGTCTGGCCCTGCTGTACTGCCGCCCTGGTTGCTCCGCATCTGCCTAGCCCACATCAGCCTCCCTCCCTACACACTGCCTCCCCCCTCCCTGCCAGCTGTTCTGGGGGGCGGTGGGGCCAGGCATCGGGGTGGGGTGCTACCACCAGGATTCCTTCCTTCACTCTCAGGCAGGGAGGTGTGGGGAAGCCCCGCTGCTTGGGCAGCCAGGGTGTGTTCACTGCCACCACAAACTTCCCTGGCAGTGGCTCAAACTTGGGCCCACACAGCCATTCACCGCCCACACTCTAAGCAGCGCGTGCACAGCTGCCCAAAAGCATTACGAACAGACAGACATATAGACAGACAGACTAATCCTTTTATTATATCAGAATATTTTAAAAGAGGGCCATCCAATTGGTGGCTGCCTCTTTTGGGGAAGAACTCGGGAGTCTATGTACAGTCTGTGTGGAGGAGAACAAGTGATGTGGTGGGGGAAGCTACATGCTGCTGTCACAGCATGTAGTCCATGTACAGCTTCAGGACTGCGTGCAGCCCCCAGCTGCAACAAAGTTGGGCAGTCTTATTTTAAAACAAAAAGTACAGGGTATATTCAATCAAATGTATATTTTTTCCTGTCACTAAAGAAGCTTCTCTAAAACCAAAAAGAGAGAGGTATAAGTGCTACTGATTTTTGTTACATCAAAGCCATCTGATGCCATAACTGAATTGATCACATGTAAGGTTTTATGGGTGACCCAGTAGTTTAATGGTTGGGTAGCTTGCTACCATGTATGACACCAGCTTGATTTCAATGCTTCATGCAGCAAGCAGTGAAGCACTTGCAGAGTTTAACAGCAATTCATTCAGCATGTTAAGTATTGGTTACAATGTTGCATCAAGTCATTTAATCTTTTTTCCATCCAATATATTTAAGTTAAGTTATTTAATGACCTAAAGGGTCTGGGAAGAGGGAATCACACCCAGTCTCTCTTAATGGGAAAAAGAAACTATTCTTATGACTATAAAATTATTCTTACTTGGTAAGAACAAGCAGACATGGTGAAACACTTCCCTCAAAACCACCTACCTTCCTTCCTTCAACTTATAGTACCTTCAGTTGCCCAGTTTCATTTATATTTAATATGATAATTGCTTTCATCTTATTGGCTTGCAAATCATCTATGCATTTTTATTTAGGCATTAAATATGCTTTATTTATTCCACTACTCAAGCCATTTACTTTGAATTGGTTTTGAAATCTATCTACAAACACTAAATTAAAAGTATAGAAAATCTAGATCATGAAAGAGGTGGTGTAATGAATAGGGTTATAGATATGAAATGTGTCATGAGCTGGAGTAGAAAGAATTTCACTTGTCAGTATTGTGCTGAATTGGCAGAATCATGTGTAGAGAGATGTATTTGGCTTTAAGATACCACTCTTAATTGACTAATGAAATTGACTGCTAGGGTCTTGGCATTCTTGAAAATCATTCCATGTAGGTTAAATAAAAGTTTAGGAATCTATTTTTTAATCTTAGCCTATACATTTTTTTCCAATGAGAGAGCTTACTGTACTATGTTTTAGAAGTTACTAAATTTTTAAAGAAATTAGGCCTAGAAGGGACCTTCATGAGGTCATTCAGTCCAGCTACCTGCTCAGGGTATCCCTGAGATGACAGTAATTAATTTGAGAGAAACAAGATATAGAGTTTGTATGAATGCCAAAAGGTGGTCATTGATGCTTCAGGAATTGCATAGATCTGCAAACTAGTTCAGAAGCAGCTTTTACGAATGGAATTAGTTTTATCAAATTAAAGTATTTAATAAAATAACAATATATACAAATACACTTGTAACTAGGTGACCTAGAAAAAGAAAAAAATTCTTCTACGGTGGACAGCTTTAATAGGAATAAAGCATCATAGCACCACAATAGTATGTATGTGTACAACTTCAAAACATTCCTTGTACAAGTAGACTTCATTTTAAAGGGAAGATGGTCTTACCTTCCTTTCTCATATCCTTGCAACAAGGTATTTAGCAGAATTCACAGATTCATTGGAATCTGACATGATCATGCCATGAGCACTTCTGCCATGGTCTCAAACTCTCAACCTTTAGGCTTCTAGCCACGCTCCCCTGTGTCCACGCCATCAAAGCCAGGGTCAAGATCTTCCCAAAACAAAATAAAGTATAGTAGAACTCAAACAAGATGTTTGTGCAGCTTAGTCATTATGTGGATTTTTATGTGTGCTTTTGACTTGTGGGATGAAAACTTCTGGAATGTTTTTGTTAGAATTTACTAAGAGTGTATTTTGCCTCTAAGGGTAAACATGTGATCTTAAAATAACTGGTATTAAAGAGAAGTATTTTCAAAAGTACTGTGAACAGGCTTGTTTGTACATCACAAAAGCCAAGGGGTAAAACATGGTTTTCTTGTATTTTAGGACATCGTGTACTTAATGTTGAAAATAATAATTGCAATAAACTGTTGAGGGGACTGCCTTGTATGGAATTTTCAGCGTGTGGGATGTATCAAATACAATTTACTGTGCTGGAAGGGTTTTTTTAATATATTTTGGCAGATGTGATGGAATTTCAATTTGGGCAGTTGAAGTACATTTTTGTTAGATGTCTTACATTTTTAGGCTTCACTGCCTGAAGTTGGTACATTATTCATTTCATTTTCCAAATTATAAAAATATTCAGTGCTGCTTTGAGTTTTCTGAGCTAGTAAGCATGGACAAGGTGGTAAAATTACAGAAGTATATAGGGATGCAGTCTGTGTATGTTGGGATTTTCATTTGTTTTAGCTCTCAGAGGACAGTATTATTACAAAGTATAAATTTACTTTTAGATTCACTTGTTTTACTTCTAAGACAATATGAGTGTTTTCTTACAAGGGACTTGAAAAATGAAACCCATAGCATAGTTAAATCTACATGTAAATTACTATATTTCTTGTGTGCAACACATACCTTTTTCCCCAAAATCAGATGCTAAAAATTTAGGTATGTGTTATAAGTGAGAAAATATGGTAATACTAGTTGCTGTAGGTTGAGTCTTTGCTGGGGGGAGGAGCAGGTATGACATATAATGCTTCCCCAAACACCAGAAGCTGAAAATTGCAGTGTGCATTATATGCAAGAAATATGGTAATAATGTTTCTGCCAGTTATGGGCAAAAATACAAGTAAAATCTTCACTCACAGGAAAGATTTTTTCCCCCTTCATTCTGCCTTTCAGAAACAAGATGTGTATTAGATTCAGGGGCATACTGTATGTGAGAAAATGTAGTAACACTGCATGTACAACATAATAGAGGCAGCACAGTGAACACTCTGGGCTCCCTTTTTGCTGGCTGTGAACACTTTCTCTTTTCCCTGGCAGAGATTCAGGCAGCAGAAGCTCAACAGTGCTATTTCTAAAGTAGAGCTGCACCGCTGAATTAGCTGAGTGGTCCCTCAACCAGGCTTCAGGCCCTGCTGGCTAGGATCAGGCCCTCAGCTGACCTGGCAAATGCTATTAGCTGCCCACCCAGCTCAATTCAGGAAGAGAAGTGGGGTCAGTCTTTTTTTTTTTTTTCTTTTTTTTTTTCAGCCAGCAGCACCAATAGCATCCTGCTTCTAGGGAGTTAACAAAGTAGCCACAGTGTTTTTGCTTCCTGGCTACTCCAGCTGCCTTGGTTTGCCCTGGAAAAATACCATACTTTACCAGTATTTTCAAGGAAAGATCTTTTTCTTTCCTCTGCCTCTTGAAAAATAAAGTGCATGTTTTATTTGGAGGTGTGTTGTAGGCAACGAAATATGGCAGATTTCTTTTTGAGAGACTTGCATTGAGCAGCAAAATGCTATGCCTTTAAAGAATTAATGTATAACAGTTATGCAATACATTAAGTAACATAGTAAAGATTTAGTAAAAAAAAAAAAAAATAGTGCTTTTTCCCTAGATGCCACCTTATGCATAGAATTGCTCTCTCCTTGTTTTTTCAAGATGCTTTGTTAAAAATAAGGATAGGCAGACAGGTATTTAGATTACAATCAAATGATGAAAGTTTGCAGTATTATATTTAAGATAGCAAGCAAAGATAAGTTAAACAAACAGGTTACATCTCTAGGAAGTTCTTGGAGATATTTTAAGGCAGCTGAAGATATTTGGAGCATTATGTAAAACTGAAGAAAATTAAATACTAGGTTACACAACATATTTTTGGGTGGGGTGAGGCAAGGAGAAGGATAAGAAATTATCTTTATTCAGTTTGCATCACATTTTAATGGGGAGGGGGGCAATTTAACAAAGTATGTGTTGTTGATAAAGTTAACCAACACATTTTGAATAAGCTTCCACTCTTTGCTGCTTTCACCGTTTTGAGAACCTATGCACTTCCCCACAATCTGACGTCTGACCAAGTCTTATGCCCCACCAAAGTGGAAATCAAACACATTAATGACAGAGTAGCTTGATATGCTGCCAGCTCTTTAACAAGAGGCTACTACAAAAAATGTCCTCTTAGGGGATGACTCTGGTTCTTGTGCTTTCTTCCTTAGGCTAGATAAAGCACATTTTTTAGAAATAGACAGTGAAAATATCTCTAGTTCACCTCGACAACTGCCCACTTTAAACCAAAAAAGGAATCTTTCTCAAAACATTAACAGTGGGAAGCAGACATCATTGTGCAAACCTAGGTCAAGTGAACTTGCCAGAAATTGTTACTTGAGCTTGAAAAAAGAAATTACATAGATAAAATAGTATCTTTGTTCAGTGTTTGTGATATGAGATGGGGTTTGCTAGTGCTGTTTCTTCACTGAAAATGTTTTTTAAAATATTGGTTTCTTGAGGAGATTAAATGAATTCCAAAGGCAAAACAGTTTTGTTAAAGTACTTGAGATCCAATTATATTCTTACATACATTTCATGAGCATGATTGAGCCTCATTCAGAGGGAGCAAATACTGTCATTAGCAGAATGATCACCCAGTTTTCCCATCTTACCTGGTAATAAAATTTTTAATTGGGTTCCAAAAAACTCCTCTCTCCTCCGCAATCCAATAATGAAATAATTTGGAAGACACTCAGCTAGTATTATTTTGCAATAAACATGTTTAAATATTTAAATGGAAATATGTTTAAAAGCAGGAAGAGGGATTGTTATGAGTTCTGCTTTAAACTGATGCAAGCTCCCAGAATATTCTATAACAATGTTGTAATCATCAGTCTCACTCCAGTGCCTTTTTAATAATTTTCCTTGTATAGGAATGCCATTTATTTTTAAGTTATACAAACAATCATGATTAATCACATTTGCAGATCCCCAGTATTTTACTTTATACCAGTTGTAGATCTTGAACATGCCAATCCTGCTTTTCAGGACTGTTTGTGAACAAATTTAAAACTTGTGTCCCTATTCAAGAATGTATTTTAGTATATGCCAACTTTCATTTGGAGATGAGTTAAATACCTGGCTGATTTGGGGTCTTTGAAGAGAATTTAATTGAAATGGAAATACTAGTTTAATATAATTTTACTTCTCTTCTTTTTGTGAGGAAATTTCCTTAATGCTTAACAAATGGTGGATTGTTATACTGATCTTTTGATTCTTTCATGTAGGTGCTTGATTGCCATTTTATTTGTACTCCCTTAAATGGAATAATAGTAGAAGCCTGTGCAGTCTACACAGATCTAATATGTCACCTAAAATCTGTTCAAGATCTGTTCATTCAGTAAATGTCTTTGTTTTTATGCTTTAACAAAATCAAAGTAGATCTTCAAAAAGCAACCTGCAATTGAATACGAAAATCTGCTGCCAACTTTGTTTGAGTATTTTGTGGGATACCTCAGGAAAATGATGACTTCTGATATATTTTAGTGTGAAATACATAAACTTACTAAGTTTTGAAGAAAATGTTACTCAGATGGTATCAGCTTAGTCCATAATAATGTTTTCTGTATAAATATTTTACCACTAATGAGGACCTGTAAGGCTCCTGTCTGCACTCGCATGCCTCTATCGCTGGAATGTCTAAAAGCAGACAACAGCTGCTTCTGTCCAGCCATAAGGGTGTGTGTGCGCATGCATGTGCTTTTGGTGCCTGGCTAGTGGAGCCGTGTGGAGCCAAGCTGCGAGAGCACACAGTGCACTTTGGGACAGGGCTGTGTGGCACTTGGCAGAAAGTATAAGAGTGTTTGCCAGTTCTCAGACAGCAGTAGAAGTACTACTTCACTTGGCATTTGAAAGGAGGGTTCTGATGCTGCAGAGGAGCCTTAGGTGTGGACATGTTCAAAGTTTTGTCAGCTGGAGTTTTGCTGGCTAAACTTCGTAATGCGGACTAAGCCAGATGATACTGGCTCCTTTTCATTTTTAAGTCAACAGACTGCTGACAAAAGGAAGTTTTGAGTTTGGCTGAGTGAAACCCATACAGTGCTGGGTACCCATGAAGTGCCATCATATGCAGTGATTCTCTTTGTGTCTTTCAATGGAAAGGAAGAGGAAGAACAACTAAAAATTCATGATTGTAAACCACAAAAAAATCCTGCAGGGGTCTTATCATTTCAAATACTCTTACATATTGTAGCTGACTGTCCTTTGAACACTGACACACCTTTTTAAGAAGTCAAAGGAGATGCAGAATTTTTGGCACCATTTTCTTAAGTTACTTCTACTTAGCAATATTTTTGTCACTTTTTGGCAAACTGTATTGCGGGACGTACTCCTCTTTACCTATTTCATATGTTTTCTTATATTCTTAAATAATAATCTGTTGTATCATTTACTTGTAGTCTTTTCGTTGAAAAACTGAGCTGTTGATAGCAAGTTTAATTTTTTTTCCTGACTTACCTCTGTACATTCATAGCTGTGTAGCATAGTGCATGAGTTTTCAGCATATTTGATTGCATTTGAATCAAAGGTTTAATACATATCATAGTTATCAAAAGTATTTTTGATAACTATGACCTACTACTAAATTGAGTAATTTGTGTTTTTCATTTGTTTTTGATGGGCAGAATTCTTCATTAAATTCTTTCTACTTGCTGTAATCGGGCCCTTCAACTCACTTTCTCCTGATACTCACCATAGTACATTTTCTAAGCTAGCAAACAATTTCATTTTGATTTACTGTATTTACCCTTTTAGATTTAAAAGGATTTAATTGCCGGTATGAATCTCCAGTTAACATATTTGGCTCTTGGTTTATGCATTTTTATGCTATGACATTCATGTGGTCAGACTTCTATATTGTCTAATATGCCCTTCTTTATATAAGGACATATAAACCCTGGCATATTCCGTGTGTTTCAGCTATGTATGGGATTAATTTGAAGTTAATTAATCCACTCCACCTTTAAATTGTAGTTTTTTATTACTTGAAGGAATGAATTATTTTTAGGGTGGCATTC
>NW_005842525.1:388718-404683 GCF_000455745.1 Alligator sinensis
TATCATAGAATGTTCTTTTTCTTTTAATTTTTTAAGGATATGGCCCTTGTTGCACCTGAAGCTCCTTCAGAACAAGCCAGAAGAGTTTTTCAAACATACGATCCTGAAGGTAAGGCTTGCATTGATTGCTGGACTGAGATTTTGAATTGAAATGGGTTCACTAAATTATTTTACAGACTTATCCTGATTTTGACTGTTCTATGTATAAAGAATCCCTTAAAGAAATAGGACAATGGTTGTATCATACATCTAGAATATTTCACCTCTAATAGCACAGTCTCCTGCATTTTAATGCATCCTGCTTATCATTAGGCTCAGTACAGACTTGGAGGAGTGTAGTATTTACTGATTAACCAGCAAATCAAGGAGCTATGAGTGCTGCTGTTTATCAGCTTAAAAGGCTGAATAAACCTTTTGATTAGTACAGCCAAGTAGAGCAATACACAATACAAAATAGAATTCTTAAGCTGTAAGAGAGTCTCTTTGGCCAGTGACTCACCCTAATTTTACACTTTTGAAGAATAACTTGCCTAATCAGTGCAGTCACACCTGATTCCACTTGTTTATATGAAAAGTGCTGGAAAATTCACCAGTTTTATTTGGAAACTGGAAGCAGCATGACATTCAGGTGTCATTTTTATAAGAAATAAAGCTTAGTACTATTTTTCTGTGCTTTCAAGTGGTACATACTTATTAATAAAACTGCCTTCATATTTATAACCATTTCATATTTCTATTAGGTAGAAAGATGGTACTTCATTCTTTTAATTTCTGTAAATTATGAATTTTTGTCATGATGAGAAATGTGTATGGAAATTGTGCATTTTTAGCACCTTGTCTTTCAACTTTACATCTGGCTGTAATGTTTTAAGCTGTACATTTAATTGCCATCATTTTGAGTGGATTTGTGCTTGTGGAATATATTATTTTTCCCCCAGTGAAAACATTTGTGTCTCACAGATAATGGATTTATATCTGACACACTTCTAGAGGATGTAATGAAGGCTTTAGATCTTGTATCAGATCCTGAGTAGTAAGTATAAGTCGTGTAGTTAAATTCCTTCTTTATCAATGCACTAGTAAATGGTTTGGTTATATTTTGATAATATTGTTAATAAAACAAATTAGTGTAATGTCTCAGAATGTGAGAGTTATTTGTATTAACAACCTAGAGAGTTTTTAAATCTTGTCTTTAATTTAGAAAAGGATCTTGTCTCAGCTTCTATTTATTAACTGCTTGTGACATGTTTTTCTTCATGTGTACATATTTGCTTATGACCACCTAACGTAACAAGATGAATCTGTGCTGGAGGAAACCAGGACTTTCAAGGGAGCCTACTACAATGTCACACATCTGTAGCATTTGAACTTAAAACTGTTTCAGATTGATTTTGATGCGCTTACCCTTTGCATTTATCCATCAATACTACATATGTTCTAGCTCTAATAGTGATTATTTTGATAAAACTCTTTACTTTTGGAGCAGAACATATAACTCTTGTTTAGACTTGTATTAACAGCATGTTTCCCAAATGCTTGGTAAGCACATTTATTTTTAGTATTAAGGTCTGCATTTTTGCTACATTTTTTTTCTTGTATACTTAGCCCAGAAGGGGAAAAATTTGAGTTCGAACTTCTTTTGCATCTCCAAGACTTTAGTTGTGTTCAGCCATTAGACCAAGTTGCAGTTTGTCTTAGTCTAAAGCATTTGTGTTATAAGGCAGTTGAGTACTCTTCCGAGAACGAAAGCCATCTTTGATACCTGAATGGAGCAGTCTCTTTCCTTTCAAACTTGCACATCCCAGATAGTAAAACTGACCTTTATTTTGTTCTTCTTTATGAACCTGGAGGAGAGGCCATGGAAGTGATAGGAATATGGTGATGTGAATTATGGGAACAAACAATAAAGGAAATGCCTAAGAGGCAAATGTAGGCACCCAGTTCAGTCCTTAAAATAGTGAAAATTTTAGTGTTAAGGAAAGAACCTAACTTAGGAAGTTTGGGAAACTTTTTTATAATTTCCATTTCTAAAAGGAAAATTCCTCTTTCTGTATTCAGCTTCCTTTCAAGTAGATGCTTGGGTTTTAGTAATTTTTTACTTAATCCTGATTAAGCTACAAACCTCCTTGTAGACTTGAGCTTTACTACAAAGTCAACTAGGTAAAGTTACCCTGGATAGTTGATTTTATGTCCATTCAGCATAGAAGTGTGATTTTATTGCAGAATAAAATACAGGTTAAATTACTTCAGGGTATATGTATTGTGTGTCTGCACACATGACCTGTGGTTACATGTCCCATTAATAAAGTATAGAACAGGAGCTGTAATAATGTAAACAGGACTCAGATTCTTATATTCCATGTAAGTGGTTGTTCTGTTTCCATTTAAAATTTTAAGAAAATTTTGGATATACCTGCATTACTTCCAAGTATATTGTATCTTTGCATATCTTTATATAGCATTACATATAATATGTCAGGTCCTGTAGTTTCCCACTTAGGTTTTGAGCATCTCAAATCTCAAAAGAATGAAGTCCTTTCAGGCCTCAATATGTGAGAAGATGCCAAGGAAAGATTTTTGTGGAGCAAAAGCATATTCACTAGGTGGAATAATTCTGTTTTAGTTGTGAATCTATTCCTACAATGTATGTGAAGGCATTGTTGTTAGGGGCATTGTCTTTTATTAGTAACTTACTCATTTCTGGTTACTAAAGTTCTATGGCACTCTTAGTAAAATTAGAGATGTCTTCAAATTGTTTAAAGTTTGTCTAGCTTTCATTTATATTAAGTTTCTAGGCTTAAACCCTTAATATGTCTAAGTTTTTAAACAGTTGCTGTATTTCATTAGCAAGTGAAAGGATTCATATATGTTCTTATGTGAATTAAGAGTATTTGAAAGGCTTGTATAAACCTAAATCTGCCCCACCTATGTTCTTCTTTCAAGTCATCTTTCAAACAATACAAAACTCTTGGGCAGTTTTCAGACAGCTGCCTTTGGGCGGGGAGGGGGGTAGAAGTACTTCCAGACTTGTAACAGAAAGGGTAATATTCCATTCAGAACCAACAACGGGTTTAAAGTCCTATATCTTACAGACAGTCTGTGCTGGTTCCGTGAAGTGCTGAGTATTTCTTATTTCAAATGTTAAAATCCAGCATGATTTACAGGAGGGCTAGTTAATTACCATTTTGTGAATTCAAAAACCTTTCATTCAAAGGCCAGTATTGTAGAACTTAAGAGTACCAGATGGTACTCATCATACTAGGCAGAGGGATAAGGAAGAAATATGAATATATTTTTAGACTTTATAGAATAGGGTCTGCAGAAATACAAGCTTGAATGTTTTATTGACAGTCATTTAATGTGACCTGCAAATATCCCATGCTTGTGCCAATAAAACTTTCAAACTACTTGCTGTACATTCTCAATCTCTCTGTGTAATACTAAAATAAATGTAAATGCTTTTGACTTCTCTAGTATAAATGGCACTACGTAAATATGCAGTGATAAACTGGGGACTTTGATAAGCCTGAATTAAATTTATCAATCTCAAGTGAATTAATTGAGAACTTTTTAGATCTTTGTTTAAAAACAGGTTTGTTAATTCTTGCACAGTTGTATTTAGAAGATGGTTTGTGTATTCAATTTCAAGCTAGCAGTTGGTTTTAAGATGTCTTCTAAACTATTAAGTTAGAATCTAGACTGGTTTTTAAATGACTTTTCCTAATAAGGTGATCTCGCAAAATTATCATTGCTACCTCCGTTTTAAATAACAGATTATTTTGATTTTCAAAATAGCTGCATTTTTGGGAAATAAGTTGCTTTTCTGGTCCATTTGTCATTTACCATTATAGATAGAACAGCATCAGTATATTTGGCAGACAAAGGTATTGTATAATTGCATAACTGAGCCATGAAAAAATAAAAATGCACTACTTACACTTTTCTTTTTGTCTTAGTGTAAACATTATGAAGACCAAGTTAGACCCAGAAGGACTAGGAATTATATTATTGGGTCCCTTTCTGCAAGAATTTTTCCCTGAGCAGGTAACATAGTCATTATCTTCTATGTTATAGCATGAAACATTGTGTATTTTGCTTAACAGCATCTTTTGGTGTGATGCATTAAACATTTTTATTTATCTAATGTGCAAAACCTTTTTGCAGAAGTATTTTTAATAAATACTGCATTTATTTGACACTTCTGGTCAGCAGGTAACTGTTTGCACT
Organism: Alligator sinensis; assembly: GCF_000455745.1. NCBI lineage: Eukaryota > Metazoa > Chordata > Crocodylia > Alligatoridae > Alligator > Alligator sinensis. The sequence continues at coordinate 392,946 of NW_005842525.1, forward strand.
ATGTAGTTGAATAGATTTCCTTTAGAAACCAACATTACAAAAATTTTACATTATAAAAACCTTCCTATGTTTTTTAGGCTTTCCACTAAAAGGAAACTCCCTTGAAGTTGCAGGTTTAAAGTTCAGTTAAAGGCACACTGTCAAGTATCTTAAATATAAATTTCATTTTGTCTGTTACCTAGAAGTATACAGGCATGAGGGCAGAGCAGATGATAAGGCATCTTGCTACAGCTCCAAAAGCATAAAACTGGTCTGGGTTTGTGCTGGAGGCTACCCCCAGCCAACCCCACCAAAACCCTGCAGTACATCAGAGGTGATTGGATATGAGGGCTAAAGCACGCCAGTCTTTTGTGAGAGACTGGCTACAGAAACAGCTTGCCTTAACCACACGAGTACTGTGGGCTCTTTGATTTGGGAGACCTTGATATTTTTCTTTTGGTTCCCCAGAAGTGAGAAATCACCTGAAAATTATTAGTTTGAATTTGATTTTAGTCTCTTGTGAGAGTGTAACGCCCATGGAGCTTTGTAGCATTATCATAAAGATCTACAGCAGCTAGCAAATACTATTCCCAAACTTTTGGTGACATAAATGATGTTAGGATACAAGCAGATTATGATATCTGTATTACATAAATGGAAGTTATGACTTTTAAACAAATAGTGACATCATGCAGGAAATACAGGAAAGCCTGCATGTGTGAAAGTTATGGAAAATTATTTTCAGGATTTGAAGTGAAAAGTGAAATGCTTAAGACATTTTTAAAATATACTTGGCAATGTCCCTTAAAGATGTAATATGCACAGTCAAATGGCTGTACCAAAGCAGTGCTGCAATGTGATATACTACAGGTGATTTGGGAAACGTTGGTGCCACCCTGCCAAAGATTGTAACGACTGAAAACATCATAATTAGATGATGCAGTGGGTAATAGAAAGATTAAATGAATTATCAGACTATCTGTGCTCGGTACTGAAGAATCATGCTATTTCCAGTTGGGCAGTGAATGTAATTAGTTACTCTTGAAAATACTGGTTTGTCTGTTCAGTTACAATATAATTGGACTGATCATCAGGGTATTTTGTTTTGTCCTGGTTGGAGAATCCAAGCCTAGAAAATCTTTAGGATCTTGTATCTGATTATTTTTATTACCTCCTTGTCCCACCAACTGCAACTTGTATTCATGATGAGAAAAAGTTGGCAGGATACAGTGATTTTATTATATGAAATTAACTGTTTTATTTATACTAGGACTCCAGGGTTCCAGAGTCATTCACTGTTTATCACTACAATGGATTGAAGCAATCTAATTATAATGAAAAGGTATGATTTGAGAAAAAAAATACCCTAGGTCAGGAAGAAACCAATAGTTTTCACCATATGATAGCAGTTCAACATCCTCTAGAAAAGGAGTTTGTGAAATTCCATTCCTTATATTCCTATATAAAACTACTAAACATTTAGCAGTAGTTTCTGCTAAGGTGAGTAAAATATTTGTACTCACAAACTTTTTTTTAGCTAAGTCTGCTTTCTACACACAGTTTTGATTTTCCCCAAACCTCCATTTACAAATATTTGAATTTGGAAACATTGTTTCATACTCCTATCTCTTCTACAGTCTGGGACTCCTGGTTGAGCTACATTTCGTGTGCTATAGCATGGTCTGCCTCCCTGAGAGTGGAGACAGTGCATCAGGTGGTAGTTCCTGGCATGGTACTCAGAGCAAAGCACTTCCTATGCATGAGAATGGAGACATGAGACAAATAAACTCCAGTGAAGCATCAGCATTTCCAAATTTAAATTTTTGGTTCCAACTTCTACCACAGATCAAAATTCTCTGTAGAAAATGTAGATGAAAAATAAGCCATTTTTGCTTTTTTTATATAAATGTTGTGCAGAATTAACCACTTTGAACTCCCCCTGGATTAGTGCATGTATTAGCTATCTGAGTAGTGTGAGAGAATAAATAATCACAGAGACAGTTACAAGTGAAGAGACCATTTGTTCAGTCATCATTTAATACATTTGAATACACATTCCTTAAAATGAAATCCTGTGAAACCTAAAATGTGGGGAAAGGTAACTCAGAAACAATTTTTAGGTAATATATGCACATGTATTTATTTTAATGTTTGACCTTCACATATTTGCTGAACAAATAACTATTTCTAGGAAATGCTGGCTCAGATATGTTTAAAGATATCTTTACTGCTTCATTGAGTTTTAAGAATTAAATTTGTTTCAAGAGACTTTAGGATCTAGTTAACTCTAACTCCAAGGAATCAGGGTATAGCTAGCATTTAATGAGAAATGAAAATATTTTGACTTTGGATAGGTAAGCTGCGGTAAAAAATCTTTGTCTTGTGCCACTTTGGCTACTTGAAGAACAAAACATTGAACATTGTTTTGCCTAACGCTGGATACTTGAACAAGTTGCCTGACTTCCAGAAGTGCTGTGCACCTGCAGCTTTTGTTGACTTAAGTGCCAGCTCTGGGTGCATGAAGGCATGAAATGAATAGTGAATTAGTTTGTTCATCTTTTGCTTCATTAAATTTTTCTTGTGCAGCTGTAATTTTCACCACTTGCCTTGCCCTTGACATGTGTGTGTTTATGTTAACTCACTTTGTTACCCATTTTTTCTCTTCTATTTGGATGAAAAATGTTTCAGTATTTTTTTATTATTTATAGTAATACTTACCTGTAGAGCAAATTTTAGTGCTGTAAGAGTTAAATGCAAACTTGTTGCCAAGAAAAATCTCTATTTCAAAACTATATTGTTTCATACCTGAAAATCTGGTCAAAATATTTCTTTCTCTTATTTTCTGTAAGGAATTTCACATTAAGCTTGTGTTTGTTTCATCCTTTTTCTGACCTGAAAGATACTGGCAATTTGAGTTCATTGTCTGAATAACCTATTGTCACACAACTTTTATATCAAGTTTTCATCAGGCCTCTCCCTCTGCTCTAGCCTTTTTGGTCTCTTCATGCAAATCATGTGCTACATATGCCCTAATCAGAAGTTTTGGCACTGGATCTTCTCTCTCACTTTTATAAATAAGAATGAACTATTTGTGTATATACACAAACAGAAACAAATATAAAAGTGCATCCTTTGGTTGTGGTATATTTTATGACATACATCTTTCATGAAGGATGGATGTTTGCATACTCATAAAAGGTTTCTTAGATAATATAGACTGATCTAGTTGGATTTATTTTGACAGGTCATGTATGTAGAAGGAACAGCAGTTATTATGGGCTTTGAAGAGCCAATGCTACAGACTGACGACACTCCAGTGAAACGCTGTTTGCAAACCAAGTGGCCATATATAGAGTTACTGTGGACTACAGATCGATCTCCTTCATTAAACTGATGCGTTTAAATTATATACCATACCACTAGCTAATGCTTGAATGAGGGTATAGGAAATGGCAGTATACGCTATACTTTGGCTGCAAGAAGTTATACACTGGTATCATTGACAAACTGTAAATAATGATTACAAACACTTTTTTCAGTGTTAATTGGAATATTTAATTTTTTAATCAAATTGATTTTTATTACAATAGTTTGTCATTTTTTGGCCGTTGTAATGCTGTTAATGTAAATTTGTTTCTTTAAAAAGCCCATTTATTCAGTCTAAGATTATTTAGCATCTCAAAGATTTGAAAAGTGTCCAATATTGCAGTATCTGCATATTAGGAATCAAATTGATCTTTCATATATAAAACCATTCCTTTGCTTCTTCTTGAATCATTTGGCCATGTTTTATTATTTGAATATACTGGCTTACATTACAGTATCCTAATTTTTGGACAAGATTAGCCTTTGCACTGAATGTGTTTAAATGAGTTTAAACTTTCTGCAATTTTTTCTAAAATCTGGCTTTAACTAAACAGCTTGCACAAAAGTGGTATAATTATGATATATTTCTAGGAATATTACTCAGTATAATTCATAAATGCTTTTTCTTGGCAGTTGTGTATTGCTGTGGCTTAGCTATCCGGCATGTTAAAAGTGAAGACAGGATCTGAGAATAAATAGATGTATTGATATTTATTCAAAGTTGTATAAAGGAAATGTAAAAAATCAACAGCAGAAAGAATTTGTTCTATAATCCTTAAACTGTTCAGATTTATAGTATTGCCAAGTACCTCTCTCCGTTTGTCCAAACAGCAGTGTAAGCCAGCTTTATTGTATGTGTTAAGTGCATGAGACCATCTGTTATTACATTAGTATATTCTGTTATTTATTATCGACTTGTTAACCCTAAATAAAGACTTTTCCCTGAAATGCGATTTAGTGTTTCCACATTGGTTTCCAGTTTAACCTGTTTGCTGATTCATAGATTTCATAGACATCAGGGCTGGAAGGGACCTCGGAAGATCATCAAGTCCAGCCCCCCACCCAAAGGGCAGGAAGTCAGCTGGGGTCATAGGATCCCAGCAAGATAAGCATCCAGTTTCATCTTGAAGGTGTTCAGTGAAGGCGCTTGAACCACCTCCGGTGGCAGGCTGTTCCAGACCTTGGGGGCTCGGACAGTAAAGAAGTTCTTCCTTATGTCCAGCCTGAAACGATCTTGAAGTAGTTTGTGACCATTCGACCTCGTCATCCCTTGGGGCTCTCTGGTGAACAAACGTTCCCCCAGATGCTGGTGGTCACCCCTGATAAACTTGTAGGTGGCCATCAGATCACCCCTGAGCCTGCGCTTTTTCAGGCTAAAGAGCCCCAGGGCTCTCAGCCTGTCATCGTAGGGTCTGCTTCCCTGACCTCTGATCATTCTGAGATTCTGTAAGCTTTGTAATGAAAAAACTAGAAATGTTGACTCCCCTAATATCTACTTTTTGAACTAGAGAGCAATCCTTTGAAGTTATAAACACTTGTCAAAGATAAAAGCTTACGATCATAATTGGTTTCCCACTTCTTGCATTTGATAAGCATAGGACATGCATGTATAACATGTATCAATGTTAAAAGAGGGCTGAGAATTCAAATTTAGAAGTTTATTTTTCTGCTCTTTCACTTTATTTGATAGAAAAATAGAATGATAATAAAGAAGCTTTTTCAGAGAAACAAGCTGAGCTTGAATTGTTGAAACAAAAACCACGCAACAAAAAATGCTTCGTTATAGAATTTGAAATGTAAATTAGGTATTATTGGCAAAGAGAGACAGGTTTTCTCTGGATGGCAGTTGCAGAAATTACATCTGCATAAACTTCAAACTAATTATTAGATTTACTTCAGGAAAACAAGATTGATGTAATTCCAGTACTGGCTTCATGCAGATGCTGATTCCAGATACTGAGCTCTGGAATTAACACCACCTTTGCTAAATGCAAAAGTGACAACACTGAATGTATCTCACAATATAAAAAGGAAAGTGAGTATTTAAGGCCTAATTTTATTTTCCTGAATAATGATCCCATCATGGGCAGTAACAGTTTGAATACCGTAAAAATTTCCATGCTTTCCTTTAAGTCAGTTGTCCCTATACACATTCTCACTCTACTGGGGTGTGTTCAGCCCACAACTTTATTTGCAATATTTAGATTGTTTCAGCCGCACCCCTGGTACCCCTTCATCTGGGGGGCGGTAAGTGGAGATTTACACTTATCCCCACTCTCCCTCTCCTTTCCTCTTGACTTGATGGTGAGGACAGATCATTACTGTTGGTCAGCATGAGTATCCTGGTACGCCTTATTTACTGCTGCTTTTCCTTATTTCATTGTCCTTTCCTCCTTGTAGTGCCAACCTTGAAAGGCACCACAGATCCACTTTCAGCCATTGGGTTTGAAGACTGGCACCTTTTAGTACTTCCCTCCTCTCTCTCCCTTCCCCCACCCTTGTTTCTTTCTATTGTGCCATTAGGCACTACCATTTAAGATCTGCGTAATTGCTGTCAACCTGAAAGTTTCCTCACAAGAATTATGATGTTGCTTCCTAAAGCTTGTTATCTTTTATAACTGCCTCTCTTGTGAAGGCCTTATTTTGGTATCAGACCATCATACCCAACATCTCTACTGTCAGGGTGACTCAGCCACCCTGAACAAGTATCCGTTGTTCATTTCAACCAAGAAGGAGAAGAAGAGACGATTATGAATATCCCTCATTGCAGACCCCTGGGTTCGACATAGTTCTCAGCACCAAGTGTTCCACTCGGTACCATCAGGCTCTTGATATCACCTCTTCCTGGAGACCCTTTTCCTCTGGTCAGAGCTACCAACCATCCATAAGTTTATAGGAAAAAAAGAGGCTAAAACACTTGTCCATAAAATGTATGGAGTGTTGGTGGCAACCCTGCTTTCCTACTGCTGCCTACTGGGACCTTTGGGTGTTTTTGGAAATGCTTTGGATATTGTATGTGTGGGAGAGGGGATTCCTCTTCACCTGCTTGGGGATGAGTCTGGCTGGAAGGGCGTGTCCCCTGAGCACAGGGAGCGGGGCTTGGAGTGTCACTGTACTGCATTCAAGTTCTCTTCTCCCTCCTGTCCACCTTGTGGTTCACAGCTGCAGCAGGGAGAGGAGGATCAGGCTCTTTGCTCCCTGACCTGTTGCAGCAGCTGCAGCAAAGAATTGCTGCTCACAGCAGCAGGCTTCTCTCTCCCATTTCCTGCAAAGGGAGCAGCAGTTGGGAGACCTTTTGCACCTCAGCCCTCCTGTTGGGGGAGTGTACAGCGATTTGCCGGGGGTTGGAGAAAGAGACACTCCTGCCTTACCCCTTGTACTGAGGGGGAGAGTTTATTTGCGGGAGAGCAACTGGTTCCTGGAATGGTTTCTGAAGGACATAGGCAAAAAGTCAATTATCAGCTGAGGTAGGTGAGAAAGTTGTATCTGGGTTCAGCATTGGATTTTCCTGCTCCCACTGTCCTGTGCCCAGGGAAGCTTTAGCTGTCACTGCTGGAGGAAGGGTTTTGTTTTCCAAATATGCAGGTATGACAAGAAAAGCTGTGAATTGCTGCATTTAGTGATACTGGGAATTTTAAAAAGTCCCTGGCTTGTGGGGGCTATGGGGAGGGTATTAAAGTGCTCTTGTGTCTACGTACTACACACAGAAAAATGTGTCAGTAAAAGGTTAGTTGTCCATAAAATATTTGCAGATTGTCAGTAAAAAGAAATGTTCTTGGACTGGTAACCCCATGTCTGGCATCACACAGATTGGAATCAGGTCATCAGTCATGGTCTCAGAGTAGGACTCCTTCCCTCTCCACATCATTCAACTCCTCTTTCCTTGTAAACCCCACGTGAGACCACCTCCCATCCCTGGGACTTCATGGTCTATCCAGGAATCTTTTCAAGCTTTCAAAGGACTAAGGCCACCCGCATATTGAGCTCCAAGATTTCCTAGGCCTGCAGGGACTCCATGGATGTTTGTAGATAATCAGGCAGAGCAACATTGGTTCTGTCTTCTGGCTCCAGGCATTCTTGCCCTGGTATGGGTTATTCCTGTGTCCACAGGACATCGCTCAGTGACCTTGGGTCATCCTTTCCTTAGTTGCCAGCTTAGCTATTTTAGCTTTTGGGTCACCTGCCCATGGACAGCAAACCTGTTATTTGGGGATCCTGGTCTGTCTTTTCTTCTCTTGAGCAGGCTGCCTTGAGTTAGCTTCCTTTCCCAACCCCTAGACTGCCCATTAGGGCTGTGCGAAATTTCAGCAGCCACTTCATTCCGGAGGTGTTTTGGCTCATTTCAGCGCCCGAAACACCGAATCCAAAACAAAATGGAAGCTCGGAAACATCTCTGAAACAAAACAAAACCATCTGAAATATTTTGGAAATGTTTCGGAGGCGGCCCCTGGGAATAGTCCTGCACAGCCCAGCTCTCCTATTAAAGTGCTGGGTGGGGGATGGGGCTAGGAAAGGCAGTCATGGATGGGGGCTTCTCCTGTGGCTCTCACTGCTGGGGCAGAGGCAGGCGCAGCTGGAGGAGCCATAGGAGAACCTGCAGCCGCCCAGCTGTGCCTGTCACTCCCCAGCCAATCCAAATCTCTGAAACAGCGTCAACTCTGAAACAGATCTGCCCTGCAACTTCCTTAAGGCATAGGACTGTTTTACTAGTTTTCTTTTAGTGCTAAGCACAATAAGGCCTGTACCTCAGAAGGACAGTATTGGAATACAAATACAGGTTTCCCTCAATTTATGCTGTACATGTGTTTCTGAAGAAAGGTGCATAAATTGAATTTGCATAAAGCAAACCTACTTTACAATGTAACAAATAGTGATAGGCTCCCATGGGAGTGAGGGAGGGAGACAGGCTGAGACTAGGGAAGGGGCTGGGACTAGGGGAGGAGGGGTGCCACACCTGGAGCTGCACAAGGCAGCAAAGCAGAGGGAACAGAGCAACACTCCCCCCAGTTCTGGCTGCAGCGGCCCTGGTAGTGGCCGGTGCCAGCTGCTTGCCTGCACCATGCCATGGTGCAGGCAGCTGGGGTTGGTTGCTCCCAGGGCTGCTGCAACTGGGGCTGGGGTGAGTGCTGCGCTCCACGCCGCCCAGGCCTCTGCTCATCCACATTCACCCCAGCCTGTGCTGGAGCAGCCCTAGAAGCGGCCGACACCAGCTGCCTGCACCATGGCATGGTGCAGCCCAGCAGCTGGGGTGAGCCCAGGCACAGGGCAACAGGCGGAGCACGGTGCAGCTCTGTGGCTGCAGGCAGCCAGCACCAGCCACTTCTGGGGCCGCAGCAGCTGGGGCTGGGGTGAGTGGGGCCACGGCCCTTTTCTCTCCCTCCACAGACTTACCTGCTTGGGGGCAGGGGCATCTACACTCATTGCATAAGAGCGAATTTACCTTTTATATAATGAATTATGGGTCTAATTATGCTCATTGCATAAAAGCAAATTCGCATACAAAGAACCCACATAAATCGAGGGAAACCTGTATTTGATGTTTGTTTTGAAAGTAATTGGAAGTTAGATGCCAGAATTAGTGGGAGGAGAAGGGAAGGGACTAAGTTTATTTAGTCTGATCTTTGCTATTGAGATGCTAGGCTTAACATTGTTCTGAAAAATTTAGAGGAAAAATCCTCTTGCTCTATTTTGCCTTCTTAGGATCTTAAATTTGTTGGGTAAGTATCCAATATAGCTCTCAACCTCTCCCACATCCGTAAATATGTCTCTCTTAACCTATGTGTAGGTAGATTGTGCTTTCATGTAAAGTAAAATATTTTTAAAATCTAATTGGACAGTTTGGCTTGAGTATTCCTAATGATCTCACTGAAACTTAAATGTCAAGCAACCTTTAAGTTCTGCCCTTTTGACAGCTCTTTTTAACTTTTAACCACTCACTTCTACATCTTTTACTTGTGAAGTGAGTATGGGATATATAGGAAAATGATTATGGGGTTGAGCAATAGGACAGAATAGGAATAAAAAAGTAAAGTCCTTCTAAGGTAATTTGGGATTTATGCAAGTGTTTGCCATACCTGATCTACAATCACGCACTTGTTTTAAGCTGTGTGATTGTAGATTGGGTGCAACTTGTGCACACATTCGTCAGTGCCAGGAGAACCTGATCTAAGTAAGTCGGGGTGGGGGTTGGGGGGGTGGATAGGATTGTAGGGGCTAGTGGGTCCACGGTGGGAGTTGGCAGGTCTGGGAGCATTGGCGGGTCTGCAGCAGGGGGATTGGTGCATGTGGGGAGGGGTGAAGGTTGTCTGTCTGCAGGGGTGGGGGATCCAGCAGGGCTAAATATACCCTGGTCAGGGTGACAGGGGCAGGAAAAGTGAGCAGTGGGGCTTTTCCAGCTCCAGGACTTCACTCCAAAAATGTGCAGATGTTTCATAGGTCAAGCTAACCCATTTCCAATCTAACTTAGTTCACCTCCTCAGTTAGATCAGACGGGCCTTTTTTGATTGATCTAACCTCTGTAAACATCTGTACAGATTGGCCTTTAGATTGATCTACCCCTAGTTAGGTCAATCTAAGTTTAACGTCTGTACATACTATAAGTGATTGCATTTTAATCCTGACCTGAAACATCTCTGCTATTCCCAGGCCTTGGGGCCTCTTAATGCAAGACTGCTAATCATATCCTCTGTTTATATGAGAATGCACTTGTGGGTTTGGTATTGACCTTATTTGTTTGATGAAACTGTATTCAGTATTTATATATGGAAATAGTTTTTGCCTGAGAGATCCCGTTAAAAACAACACTTCCCGGAGCCTGAAAGCTTAAGTTACTGAAAAACTTAATCTGCTTGTCAAGCATGTCTTCGTACTTTTCACTTGCGCCTATCTTCTGTAAAGAATTTTTAATATAGACGACATTGTTATGGAGCCATAAATGTAAATAGGAAAACTGAACATTGGACAAGTTCTGTTGGCTTGTCATCCTAATGCCGTTTCCAAGCAGAATCGTGTTCTTGCAGAATTGCAGCTAGGGTCTGAGAAGAAAGGGCTGCAGGCTTTTTATACAGCAAGATTAATAAGGTAGAGTTGATAGGAATGAGAACAAGTTCAATACACAACGAGTTTTCCATTCTTAATGGAACTAGTATGGAGAAAATATTTCAGAATGCTTTGGCCTCAATTCAGGTGTCCTTGGCCAACCTGGGCATATCCCCATGAGCAGGAACGTATGTTTCCCCAGAGACAAGTAGCAGTGGCACACCTTGGGCTGCTGCTACTTGTCCCCGGGGAATGTCTGTGCCACACACGCTCTGGCATACAGCACGTTGCCCTGGGTGGGGTAGGGGAGGCTGGGGCCAACAACTATGCTGGTATGAGCAGCTTTACCCATGTCCTGGGGGCCTGCAGGATCTGGCAGCAAGGAACCTGGCCAGCAGCTGGAGCTTGGGTGTAGCTGGCCAGTCTCCAGTTTTGGGCAGCATGCCATGTGTGCCGCCCTGTTTTTTTTTTAGGCGTGACCCTGGGATCTCCTGGTGTCAACCCCCCCTCCTCCCCAACACCTCCGCATTGCAGAGTAACTGTGCGGAGAATGCCTGCATATGCAGCATGTGCTGCCAAACATGGGTCTGCAGTGTCACGTATTGCACATCCTTGCTCATCTGGATGCGCCCCCTATGTCTAAAGCAGCCATCACTATTTCTTACGGTAGAGCAAGTGCTAGAGATGCAGATATGCAGCAGGCTAAGCTGGTAGAAAGGAATCATAATTTAGGTAGAGCTCAATATACCAGTAAGAGTGTGCTTTCAGATAAGTAGATTCAGGCTGCTTCACTTCTACAGCATCCCAAGCCTTGTGCCATGTTGAATCAGGCTATACAGCCAAGTGTTCTTTTTTGTGGAGATCAGAAATAAAGGAAACCTGGCGCATGCATCGCTAACAGCACTATGGCCAGTAAGTAATGTATGTTCCTCTTAATTTTCTCCCCCTATCCCATTACCTCCTGATCATGTTGGCTTCCCAGAACAACATATTGACTTTTAATGGCTCCAATTATAGTATCCAGAAAACCTTAATTACTACAGAAATCTTACCAGCAAATAATTGAAGGAAATAGAAAATTTATCATAGCAGACTGAACATCTGGGCTGCAATTTCAGTTCGAAGGCTTTTACCAGTAAAATTTCCATTAACCTTAAAAGAAGTTATGCTGCTAAAATCCTGCACAGTCCTTTGAGATAATATTCTTCTAATGTTAAAAGCTAGATTATGCAATTAATGGTATAAATGAGATTAAAGCTACTGTAAAAAGACCCCATTTATATAAAACTGATTAGTCTCTAGTACAGTGATTTCCACCACTCTGTAACTTTTCTGAGTTTAGTAATACACTCTTT
>NW_005842525.1:404714-405949 GCF_000455745.1 Alligator sinensis
ACTCTTTCAAAAACTATTTAGTACGGTACCTTAAAAAAAGGTATTTATTACAGTGCATGAAAGAAGCAATATGACTAGAAACAACATTTTTAAACAAAATGGAAAAAAAACATGGAACCTATGCTTGCTTCGGAGTCATCTGTTTCTGAATGCAGAGATATTAATTACAGTTGCACTAAATAGATCATCAGCTTTTTGTTTTTTATAATGAACTTATTTATGTCAGTTGTAGTAAATGAATTTAAAAGTTAACCCTTGCTAATCACAACAAGCAAAACAACTCACATGAGTGGATGCTCAGCACTAATATAAAATGTCAGTGTGATATCACAGTGCAAAAACAGCTGAACTTAACTGACCAGTACTGAATGGCTTGTCTGAAGATGTACAAGCACTTTACTAGTGCCACTGCCTTCACTCATAGAAGCAGGAAATGCTCCCTTTTAACCTTCATTCTTTTTCTTTTACTTTTCTTTTCTTTTTGACTAAATACAGGACTTTTTCAGGTGCAAAAATCTCTGAAAGATCTTAATAGGTCAAAGGTTTTGACACTGGTTGAAATCACTGGGTGCATCCCCACATGCAAGGATGTGTGGCTGCTGCAGCAAAAATACCAGTGGCACAAATTTGTGTCGCTACTTTTTGCCACTGTGCCCCTGCACATGGGGTTGGTGCGGGGCAAATTTTCCTGGGTGGGATAGTGGAGGCTGGGGCCAGCACTTCGGCTGGGTCCAGCAGCATTACCTAGGGTATTAGGGGCTTATTGGAGCACCAGTGGCAGCTTTCCAGCTGCTTGGAGCCTGGCCGGCAGCCAGAGCATAGCTATGACCAGCCAGGCTTCCCTTATGGCAGTGCATGCACCACACTGCTTTTTTCAGAGGCAGCTGTTTTTGACAGGGGGATCTCCTAGTGTCAAAAAAGACCACTGTGCTACTAATTAGCTGTGTAGCAAACAGTTACAGGTGCACCACCTGCAGTTTGAGGTGCCTCGTACTGCTCCAATGTGCCACAAACCACAAGTGTGTATTTGTGGGGACATACCCACTGGCCACATCCCCACAAGCAGGAACTTGAGTTTTCTCTGGGGACAAGTAGCAACAGCACACGTTGTGCTACTGCTACTTGTGCCTGTGCCACGCATGCTCCAGAGCTGGCCCCAAGAGCCTTATCTGGGGTCCTGGGGGCCTCTGGGAGCTGCAGCTGCAGCAATCTCGCACCAAGGAGACCGGTTGACA